>NW_021296993.1:0-1207 GCF_002162155.2 Triticum dicoccoides | reverse complement strand
TGGCAGAGCTATTTAGGAGATGGAAGAATGAGCTGAAAAGGTTTGTCGACAAAGAATTGACACCACAATTCATCGGCAAATATGAGAAGATCAGAGATCAATGGCCCGCATTTGTGGCCCACAAGACATCGGATAAGAGTAACAAGATGTCTGAGACAAACAAGAAAAATGCTGCGAAGAAGAAGCTTCACCATCGCACGGGGTCAGGTGGCTACCTCAAAGGCCGGCCTAAGTGGGCAAAGGCTGAGACTGATCTGCTTGATAAAGGGATCGAACCAGAGACAATGAACTTGCCAGACCATTGCCGGACTTGGTTCTTCGGGGCTGGCGGATCCTTGGACCCTGTAACAGGGATGTGCGTTTGGACGGACGAGCAACTTGACATACCCTTCAAGAACCTTCGGTACTATATCGATGCACCGCAGAAAGGGACGTTCCTTCCAGACAGAGAGAACGACGAGCTCACAAAGGCCCTCGGAAATCCTGAGCACCCTAGACGGACACAAGGCACGCCAGGCTCCATTCCGTGGAAGGTTGGGTTTCTGGACGCAGACGGTTACAAATGCCACGAGAGGAGGAAGAAAGTGCAGCAGACCGAAATGCAGGCGCTTAAAGCAAGGGTACAAGGGATAGAGGAACGAGAAGCAAATCGCAGCAAACGACTTGCCGAAGCTTCCCCTGAAGCTACCCCGCCATCTAAGCGGAGAAGCAGTGTGGCTTCCACCGAGCTGCTTTAGCCGGAGCATGTCTTGACGGCTCCTGCCAGCTATCCCGTGGATGCTATCACGGAGTCTCAAAATTGCCACCTTATGACGCAATGGATTAATATGAAGGTCAAGGCGGCTGTTGGCTCTGTTTTTCCTACTGAACCCGGCGCAACTTTTCACTACCGGCCGATTCCAGAAGGATATGCTAAGGTGATGGTGGATGAAATAATGGAGGGATTTGAGGACCTCCCGCTTGACCACCCTACCGGAGAAGGGGAGACTCGGCTGGGTTCTTCTCTGAAGACTCCATGCCTATGGCAGAAGGAGCTCATCAACCTTCCGAACTGGACGCCTCCGCCTCCTCCTCCTCCGGCGAGTTAGGGCACTCCGCCTCCTCCACCGCCTCCTCCTCCGGCGAGTGACGATCAGGGCACTCGGCCGGCTCCTTCTCTGGTGCGTGGCGGCACTCCGCCTCCTTCTCCGCCTGCGCCGGCGCGCCC
>NW_021296992.1:0-1207 GCF_002162155.2 Triticum dicoccoides | reverse complement strand
TGGCAGAGCTATTTAGGAGATGGAAGAATGAGCTGAAAAGGTTTGTCGACAAAGAATTGACACCACAATTCATCGGCAAATATGAGAAGATCAGAGATCAATGGCCCGCATTTGTGGCCCACAAGACATCGGATAAGAGTAACAAGATGTCTGAGACAAACAAGAAAAATGCTGCGAAGAAGAAGCTTCACCATCGCACGGGGTCAGGTGGCTACCTCAAAGGCCGGCCTAAGTGGGCAAAGGCTGAGACTGATCTGCTTGATAAAGGGATCGAACCAGAGACAATGAACTTGCCAGACCATTGCCGGACTTGGTTCTTCGGGGCTGGCGGATCCTTGGACCCTGTAACAGGGATGTGCGTTTGGACGGACGAGCAACTTGACATACCCTTCAAGAACCTTCGGTACTATATCGATGCACCGCAGAAAGGGACGTTCCTTCCAGACAGAGAGAACGACGAGCTCACAAAGGCCCTCGGAAATCCTGAGCACCCTAGACGGACACAAGGCACGCCAGGCTCCATTCCGTGGAAGGTTGGGTTTCTGGACGCAGACGGTTACAAATGCCACGAGAGGAGGAAGAAAGTGCAGCAGACCGAAATGCAGGCGCTTAAAGCAAGGGTACAAGGGATAGAGGAACGAGAAGCAAATCGCAGCAAACGACTTGCCGAAGCATCCCCTGAAGCTACCCCGCCATCTAAGCGGAGAAGCAGCGTGGCTTCCACCGAGCTGCTTTAGCCGGAGCATGTCTTGACGGCTCCTGCCAGCTATCCCGTGGATGCTATCACGGAGTCTCAAAATTGCCACCTTATGACGCAATGGATTAATATGAAGGTCAAGGCGGCTGTTGGCTCTGTTTTTCCTACTGAACCCGGCGCAACTTTTCACTACCGGCCGATTCCAGAAGGATATGCTAAGGTGATGGTGGATGAAATAATGGAGGGATTTGAGGACCTCCCGCTTGACCACCCTACCGGAGAAGGGGAGACTCGGCTGGGTTCTTCTCTGAAGACTCCATGCCTATGGCAGAAGGAGCTCATCAACCTTCCGAACTGGACGCCTCCGCCTCCTCCTCCTCCGGCGAGTTAGGGCACTCCGCCTCCTCCACCGCCTCCTCCTCCGGCGAGTGACGATCAGGGCACTCGGCCGGCTCCTTCTCTGGTGCGTGGCGGCACTCCGCCTCCTTCTCCGCCTGCGCCGGCGCGCCC
>NW_021296991.1:0-995 GCF_002162155.2 Triticum dicoccoides | reverse complement strand
TCCTCGCTACCCCGTGGACGATATAAAGGAGATGAAAGAATGTCATCTGTATTATCCTATCGGGAACATGTCCATGAAGGTAGCCATCGGCAGTGCTTTACCATGTTTACCTGGAGCACTCCACCACAACAACCCCATTCAAGATGGCTATGCTCGTGTCACGGTGGAGGACATAGTCCAAGGGTTTGAGGACCTGGAGATTGACATTGCTACACCTGAAGGGGAGAAAAGACTTGGAGATGTCAAGCGCCATTTCATTCTATGGCAAAAGAAGTTTATCAAGTTTCCAGGCGAGGCGCCAAGGACAACAAGTCCACCCCCCTACGGCGGTGGTGGTGGCGGTGGCGGTGGTGGTGGTGGTGGTGGTGGTGGCGGTTCACCTACACCTCCGTCACGTCAGCCGACGCCGCCCCCCAGTCCACAACGTCCGGCGGGTGATCAGCCGCCGCCCCCCAGTCCTCGTCCGGCGGGTGATCAGACGCCGCCCCCCAATCCACCTCCGGCAAAGAAGCAGAAGCAGTCCTGGATTATTAACTCGGACCCTTATGTACCTAAGACCACAAAGGTACCGGAGCCATCACTGAAGCCTCTCCCCACAAGGCCTTGGGAACGTAGTGCCGAGGAAGTCGACGCGGCCGCGGCTGCTGATTTGGAGAAATGGAAGGCGGACTGCAAGAAGAAAAGAGAGCCCGAGCCCAAGCCAGTATTTTCTGATGAGCAAAAGAAGTGGGCTAAGTCATTTTTGAGCACACCGTCCCAAGCCGCGAAGAATCTGCCTAACGACTATGCACGTGAACTTCGCAGGCAGGCACTCATGTTCAAGGAGAACAAAGAGCGGGAGAAGGCCGAAAGTAAAAAAAGCGGGAAACAAGTTGCCCAGCTCGGGGAACAAAGTAAACAATCGATTGCCCCGCTTATAGTGGAAGCCTTCTGTCCGGATGCCCCCGAGATCATACAAGCTGCGGCAGCACAGGGATTGACTGTAACGAGTGCCA
>NW_021296990.1:0-2592 GCF_002162155.2 Triticum dicoccoides | reverse complement strand
ATTCAGGTCCGTATGTACTTTACAAATCTCTATGTCTCCATCTTGAACATTTTCACGAATGGAGTTGAAGCGACGCTTGATGTGCCTTGTCTTCTTGTGAAACCTGGGCTCCTTGGCAAGTGCAATAGCTCCAGTGTTGTCACAGAAGAGCTTGATCGGCCCTGACGCATTGGGTATGACTCCTAGGTCGGTGATGAACTCCTTCACCCATATTGCTTCATGTGCTGCCTCCGAGGCTGCCATGTACTCCGCTTCACATGTAGATCCCGCCACGACGCTTTGCTTGCAACTGCACCAGCTTACTGCCCCACCATTCAAAATATACACGTATCCGGTTTGTGACTTAGAGTCATCCAGATCTGTGTCGAAGCTAGCGTCGACGTAACCCTTTACGACAAGCTCTTCGTCACCTCCATAAACGAGAAACATTTCCTTAGTCCTTTTCAGGTACTTCAGGATATTCTTGACCGCTATCCAGTGTTCCTTGCCGGGATTACTTTGGTACCTTCCTACCAAACTGACGGCAAGGTTTACATCAGGTCTGGTACACAGCATGGCATACATAATAGAACCTATGGCTGAGGCATAGGGGATGACGCTCATCTCTTCTATATCTTCTGCCGTGGTCGGACATTGAGCTGAGCTCAATTTCATACCTTGAAACACAGGCAAGAACCCCTTCTTGGATTGATCCATATTGAACTTCTTCAATATCTTATCAAGGTATGTGCTTTGTGAAAGACCTATGAGGCGTCTTGATCTATCTCTATAGATTTTGATGCCTAATATAAAAGCAGCTTCTCCAAGGTCCTTCATTGAAAAACTTTTATTCAAGTAGGCCTTGATGCTGTCCAAGAGTTCTATATCATTTCCCATCAAAAGTATGTCATCTACATATAATATGAGAAATGCTACAGAGCTCCCACTCACTTTCTTGTAAACGCAGGCTTCTCCATAAGTCTGTGTAAACCCAAATGCTTTGATCATCTCATCAAAGCGAATGTTCCAACTCCGAGATGCTTGCACCAGCCCATAAATCGAGCGTTGGAGCTTGCACACTTTGTCAGCATTCTTAGGATCGACAAAACCTTCCGGCTGCATCATATACAATTCTTCCTTAAGGAAACCATTAAGGAATGCCGTTTTGACGTCCATTTGCCATATTTCGTAATTATAGAATGCGGCAATTGCTAACATGATTCGGACGGACTTCAGCTTTGCTACCGGTGAGAAAGTCTCATCGTAGTCAACCCCTTGAACTTGTCGATAACCCTTAGCGACAAGCCGAGCTTTATAGATGGTCACATTACCATCCGCGTCGGTCTTCCTCTTAAAGATCCATTTATTTTCTATGGCTCGCCGTTCAACGGGCAAGTCAGTCAAAGTCCATACTTCGTTCTCATACATGGATCCTATCTCGGATTTCATGGCTTCTAGCCATTTGTCGGAATCCGGTCCCGCCATCGCTTCTTCATAGTTCGAAGGTTCACCGTTGTCTAACAACATGATTTCCAAGACAGGGTTGCCGTACCACTCTGGTGCGGAACGTGTCCTTGTGGACCTTCGGATTTCAGTAGGGGCTTGATCAGAAGTATCTTGATCATTTTCATTAACTTCCTCTCTAGTCGGTGCAGGCACCTCAGGAACATTTTCTTGAGTTGCGCCATTTTCCGATTCAAGAGGTAATACTTCATCAAGCTCTACTTTCCTCCCACTTACTTCTTTCGAGAGAAACTCTTTCTCTAGAAAGGACCCATTCTTGGCAACAAAGATCTTGCCTTCGGATCTAAGGTAGAAGGTGTACCCAATAGTTTCTTTTGGGTACCCTATGAAGACGCATTTTTCCGATTTGGGTTCGAGCTTTTCAGGTTGAAGTTTCTTGACATAAGCATCGCATCCCCAAACTTTTAGAAACGACAGCTTAGGTTTCTTCCCAAACCATAATTCATACGGTGTCGTCTTAACGGATTTCGACGGAGCCCTATTTAAAGTGAATGCGGCAGTCTCTAAAGCATAGCCCCAAAAAGAAAGCGGTAAATCGGTAAGAGACATCATAGATCGCACCATATCTAACAGAGTGCGATTACGACGTTCGGACACACCATTACGCTGAGGTGTTCCAGGCGGCGTGAGTTGTGAAACTATTCTACATTTTCTTAAGTGTGTGCCAAACTCGTGACTCAAGTATTCTCCTCCACGATCTGATCGCAGAAACTTGATTTTCCTGTCACGTTGATTTTCAACCTCACTCTGAAATTCCTTGAACTTTTCAAAGGTTTCAGACTTGTGTTTCATTAAGTAGATATACCCATACCTACTTAAATCATCAGTGAGGGTGAGAACATAACGATAGCCACCGCGAGCCTCAACACTCATCGGACCGCACACATCAGTATGTATGATTTCCAATAAGTCGGTTGCTCGCTCCATTGTTCCTGAGAACGGAGTCTTGGTCATTTTACCCATAAGGCATGGTTCGCACGTGTCAAATGATTCATAATCAAGAGACTCTAAAAGTCCATCAGCATGGAGCTTCTTCATGCGTTTGACACCTATGTGACCAAGGCGGCAGTGCCACAAGTATGTGGGACT
>NW_021296989.1:0-1082 GCF_002162155.2 Triticum dicoccoides | reverse complement strand
ACAAGTATCCAGTTCTAGTTGTATCGATCGGGATACAACTCCAAGTGTCCGTTACCGTAGGACAGGCTATCGATAGATGTTTTCTTCCCTGCAGGGGTGCACCAACTTACCCACCACGCTCGATTGACTCCGGCCGGACACACTTTCCAGGGTCATGCCCGGCCTCGGCCAAACAATACACCGCAACCCGACCTAGGCTTAATAGAGAGGCCAGCACGCCGGACTAAACCTATGCCCCCAGGGGTCATGGGCCATCTCCCCGGGAACTCCTGCACGTTGCGTGGGCGGCCGGTGAGCAGACCTAGCTACCTCCCTAAAAAGGCAGGAGCTTACCAGTCCAACCCGGCGCGCGCCGCTCCGTCGCTGACGTCTATTAAGCTTCGGCTGATGTATACGACGCAGAACGCCCATACTATGCCCACGTGATGGTTAGTGCTATCAGGCCAGAGGCCCCTCGGATCAAATATCCAAATCGTAGTGGATTAGGAACGCGCGGTAACAAGCAGAGACTCACGAAAGATGCGACCCCGTTGCCCCGTCTCGAGGACTTGCGGCAAGGGCTAAGAATGCCCGGCCACGTATCGTAATTATCTCACGGGCACCTTCCAGGTCAACCCGTCTCCACATCACTTTCCAAGTAACAGTTGTAAAGTCCAAGTATCCGTGTGTCCAAACATCAAGAGGAAAAACCCAAGGAATCACCCTCGGTGGGTTCCACTCAATGTATTCATCAAGGTGAACGTAGAGGAATCACCCTCGGTTCACACTTGAGGGGTTGCACGACAGAGTCGTATCGGAAGTGGTTAAAGAGGAAATCACCCTCGATGACCACGACCGAATAGCTACACTACAGGGTTAATATCAGAAGTGTTGTAGAGGTCTCACCCTCGGCACTCGATAGTAACCCAGTAGTGTCGAGCAACTAAGGGGAAAGTGATGTGCGGTGTCGGGGCCTGGTCTTCGATCCCGTTGATCGGGTCTTCAATGATGAAGCAGGGGCAACAAGGACAAGGTGGGGGTCACTGATGGATCACTAACCAACCTATACTAAGCAGTTTAGGATAAGCAGGTAAGGTACAACA
>NW_021296988.1:0-716 GCF_002162155.2 Triticum dicoccoides | reverse complement strand
CGTGCGTGCTCGGGGACGGGGCAGGGGCACGGGGCGGCGGCCGGCGTGGGCTCGGGCGCGGGGCAGGGGCACGGGGAGACGGGGATGGCGGCCGGCAGCGGCGACGGCGACGAGGAGCGCGCGAGCGATTTGGGCAGCCTGGCGGCGGGGGCAACTGGCTAGGGAGGTGAGGGAGATGTGAAATTTTCACAAGTCCTGGTTATATAGCAAGGGCATTAGTCCCGGTTCGTGGAACCAACCGGGACTAATGCCCCCCTTTAGTCCCGGTTGGTGCCACCAACCGGGACCAAAGGCCCCCTTTAGTCCCGGTTGGTGCCACCAACCGGGACCAAAGGCCTTGTGCTGCCCCGCGCCAAATGTTTAGTCCCACCTCGCTAGTTGAGAGGGAGCCGCACCAGTTTATAAGGTGCGGTGCGGCTCCCCTCTCGAGCTCCTCTCTAAAGCAGGCTTTCGGGCCTAACTCTGCCATCTGTGCCTGTGGGCCTACTGGGCCTTCCACGGGCCTGAATCCTGGCCCATAGGGTTTCTAGTCGTATTCAGGCCGTGGGGGCCCAGTAGGTGGCATTTTTTTTGTTTTTTTGTTTTATTTGTTGCTTTATTTAGTTTATTTTGGTTTTGATTTATTTTTCTTTTGGTCTTTTGCTTTATTTTTTAATTCTTTTTGCTTTTAGTTTTAGAAAAATTATAAACTTTCTGTTAGTGCCATTAGTTTTCAA
>NW_021296987.1:0-1316 GCF_002162155.2 Triticum dicoccoides | reverse complement strand
CATTTGATCATATCGATACAATCCCATGTTCTCGCTCCTGCTCTCTTTTACTGCATTAAGACAACACGTTTCAAACTGCTGTGTGCTACGGTAGTTGAACCCATTTCCTCTGCATGACCTGTCATTGCCACAGTAACTAGATGAAACCCACTAGCATGTGTAGGAGTTGTTTGAGCCATATGTATGTGTTGTTCCTACCTTGCTATGCCTGCTATGCTTAGAGTCGTGTCAGGTCTGGTTCATCTGGGTGATGGGCTAGAGTGAAATGTTTATGTCAGTAATGAGAGTGGTGTGGTGAACACGATTTGGTAAAGGTATCGATGAGAGGCCATGTAGGAGTACATGGTGGGTTGTTTCATTGAAGCCGACCTTAAGCACTGAGATCTGTATGTGTGATTTAAGAATCAGCTACTACCATGCATTGGGCCCAAAACCAATGGACCCTCTCGGCTTCTTGTTCACCCTAGTTCTCCGTCCAGGAGTTGCAAGTAGTTTCTGGTGTTTGTAGCCTACTGGAGGCCGTGGACAGCGCTGACCGTAGGGGTGGGCTGTGATGCGGTAGGTACGTGGCCGGGTGTACCGAATACCCGTTAGGTATCTCGGGAACCCTGTTCACATCGTTCGGAGCCGTATGGGAAACCTCGGCCGGACTCCCTGCGGATGGAACCTGAATAGGCGATAAACCTGGACTGGAGGCTTAGGTGATTAGGTAGGTCGTGGCCGACACCCACGTTGGGCTTCCGCTTGAAGGTTGCCGAGTACGTGTCGTGTAAACGACGGTAAGTGGTGAGAGCGTGTATGAAGAAGTACCCCCTGCAGGGTTAACATGATCTATTCGAATAGCCGCGTCTGCGGTAAAGGACTACTTGGTTGCCTATACAGTTCATAGACAAGTAAATGGAAACTACTAAAAGCCTCAAGATAAGTGTGAGTGCCGAGGATGGCTCTTCCGTAGGAAGACGGAGGCGGATCCTCGGTAGTGTATTGAATTGGTGAGTAGTGGACTCGTGTGCGCAAAATCATTTCAGTTGGAGTATCGTAGGATAGCCTAGCCAAGAGTCAAAGCTGGCTTGCTGCAATAACTCCACCAACCCTTCTTGATACTATGCATGTATGTAGGATCTGATGTAAGTCTTGCTGAGTACCTTTGTACTCATGTTGCTATAATCTACATTTTTACAGAAGACGCTGCAACCCCTTCTGATGGGTTCTATGTAGACGTTGACATCAACGAGTAGGCTAAAGACCCAGGTGGTGACCCTGAGCTTGTGAAGGACCACGTAGTATAGCTAGGCTTTCCAAGCCTCTTTTATTTT
>NW_021296986.1:58888-59900 GCF_002162155.2 Triticum dicoccoides | reverse complement strand
GATACTCCGAAAGAGCTTGTCCAGTTTGTACACGAAGTGCGTCCAATTTTTGCCATGACCCTCTCTACTCTTTTGCACATGCTATGTGGGTGAAATGATGATACCATGCCAAGTTTCAACATTTTCAGAATTCATTTTGTAGTGATTTTCAATTTCACGGTCATTTAGCTCTCTAAACAATTAGGTAAATGACCGAAAAACAACAAATGATGTCAGAACATGTTGCAAATTGATGACGTCGCTTTGAATGCTGCATACTAAACACAAAAGAAGTCCGGAGTTCAAGTAAGTTTAAAAAACATTGAAGTGCCCGTGTAACAGATGAGTTCTCGTCCGAAACCATAATACTCCGAAAGGGTTTGTCCAGTTTGTACACGAAGTGCGTCTAGTTTTTGCCGTGACCCTCTCTACTCTTTCGCACATGCTATGCGGGTGAAATGATGATACCATGCCAAGTTTTTTTCAACATTTTCAGAATTCATTTTGTAGTGATTTTCAATTTCACGGTCATTTAGCTCTCTAAATAATTAGGTAAATGACCAAAAAACAACAAATGATGTCAGAACATGTTGGAAATTGATGACGTCGCTTTGAATGCTGCATACTGAACACAAAAGAAGTCCAGCGTTCAAACAAGTTTAAAAACATTGAAGTGCCCGTGTAACAGATGAGTTCTCGTCCGAAACCCTGATACTCTGAAAGAGTTTGTCCAGGTTGTACACGAAGTGCGTCCAGTTTTTGCCATGACCCTCTCTACTCTTTTGCACATGCTATGCGGGTGAAATGATGATACCATGCCAAGTTTCAACATTTTCAGAATTCATTTTGTAGTGATTTTCAATTTCACGGTCATTTAGCTCTCTAAACAATTAGGTAAATGATCGAAAAACAACAAATGATGTCAGAACATGTTCGAAATTGATGACGTCGCTTTGAATGCTGCATACTGAACACAAAAGAAGTCCGGAGTTCAAATAAGTTTAAAAAACATTGAAGTGCCCGTGTAACAGAT
>NW_021296986.1:52317-53307 GCF_002162155.2 Triticum dicoccoides | reverse complement strand
TGTACACGAAGTGCGTCCAGTTTTTGCCGTGACCCTCTCTACTCTTTCGCACATGCTATGCGGGTGAAGTGATGATACCATGCCAAGTTTCAACATTTTCAGAATTCATTTTGTAGTGATTTCCAATTTCACGGTCATTTAGCTCTCTAAACAATTAGGTAAATGACCGAAAAACAACAAATGATGTCAGAACATGTTGCAAATTGATGACGTCGCTTTGAATGCTGCATACTAAACACAAAAGAAGTCCGGAGTTCAAATAAGTTTAAAAAACATTGAACTGCCCGTGTAACAGATGAGTTCTCGTCCGAAACCATAATACTCCGAAAGGGTTTGTCCAGTTTGTACACGAAGTGCGTCTAGTTTTTGCCGTGACCCTCTCTACTCTTTCGCACATGCTATGCGGGTGAAATGATGATACCATGCCAAGTTTCAACATTTTCAGAATTCATTTTGTAGTGATTTTCAATTTCACGGTCATTTAGCTCTCTAAACAATTAGGTAAATGACCGAAAAACAACAAATGATGTTAGAACATGTTGGAAATTGATGACGTCGCTTTGAATGCTGCATACTGAACACAAAAGAAGTCCAGCGTTCAAATAAGTTTAAAAACATTGAAGTGCCCATGTAACAGATGAGTTCTCGTCCGAAACCCTGATACTCTGAAAGAGTTTGTCCAGTTTGTACACGAAGTGCGTCCAGTTTTTGCCATGACCCTCTCTACTCTTTTGCACATGCTATGCGGGTGAAATGATGATACCATGCCAAGTTTCAACATTTTCAGAATTCATTTTGTAGTGATTTTCAATTTCACGGTCATTTAGCTCTCTAAACAATTAGGTAAATGATCGAAAAACAACAAATGATGTCAGAACATGTTCGAAATTGATGACGTCGCTTTGAATGCTGCATACTGAACACAAAAGAAGTCCGGAGTTCAAATAAGTTTAAAAAACATTGAAGTGCCCGTGTAACAGATAAGTTCTC
>NW_021296986.1:51480-52307 GCF_002162155.2 Triticum dicoccoides | reverse complement strand
ACGGTCATTTAGCTCTCTAAACAATTAGGTAAATGATCGAAAAACAACAAATGATGTCAGAACATGTTCGAAATTGATGACGTCGCTTTGAATGCTGCATACTGAACACAAAAGAAGTTCGGAGTTCAAATAAGTTTAAAAAACATTGAAGTGCCCGTGTAACAGATAAGTTCTCGTCCGAAACCCTAATACTCCGAAAGGGTTTGTCCAGTTTGTACACGAAGTGCGTCCAGTTTTTGCCGTGACCCTCTCTACTCTTTCGCACATGCTATGCGGGTGAAGTGATGATACCATGCCAAGTTTCATCATTTTCAGAATTCATTTTGTAGTGATTTTCAATTTCACGGTCATTTAGCTCTGTAAACAATTAGGTAAATGACCGAAAAACAACAAATGATGTTAGAACATGTTGGAAATTGATGACGTCGCTTTGAATGCTGCATACTGAACACAAAAGAAGTCCAGCGTTCAAATAAGTTTAAAAACATTGAAGTGCCCGTGTAACAGATGAGTTCTCGTCCGAAACCCAGATACTCCGAAAGAGTTTGTCCAATTTGTACATGAAGTGCGTCCAGTTTTTGTCGTGACCCTCTCCACACTTTCGCACATGCTATGCGGGTGAAATGATGATACGATGCCAAGTTTCAACATTTTCAGAATTCATTTTGTAGTGATTTTCAATTTCACGGTCATTTAGCTCTCTAAACAATTAGGTAAATTATCTAAAAACAACAAATGATGTCAGAACATGTTCGAAATTGATGACGTCGCTTTGAATGCTGCATACTGAACACAAAAGAAGTCCGGAGTTCAAATAAGTTTAAAAA
>NW_021296986.1:47926-51470 GCF_002162155.2 Triticum dicoccoides | reverse complement strand
CCGTGTAACAGATGAGTTCTCGTCCGAAACCCAGATACTTCGAAAGAGTTTGTCCAATTTGTACATGTAGTGCGTCCAGTTTTTGTCGTGACCCTCTCTACACTTTCGCACATGCTATGCGGGTGAAATGATGATACGACGCCAAGTTTCAACATTTTCAGAATTCATTTTGTAGTGATTTTCAATTTCACGGTCATTTAGCTCTCTAAACAATTAGGTAAATTATCTAAAAACAACAAATGATGTCAGAACATGTTCGAAATTGATGACGTCGCTTTGAATGCTGCATACTGAACACAAAAGAAGTCCGGAGTTCAAATAAGTTTAAAAAACATTGAAGTGCCCGTGTAATAGATGAGTTCTCGTCCGAAACCCTAATACTCCGAAAGGGTTTGTCCAGTTTGTACACGAAGTGCGTCCAGTTTTTGCCATGACCCTCTCTACTCTTTCGCACATGCTATGCGGGTGAAGTGATGATGCCATGCCAAGTTTCAACATTTTCAGAATTCATTTTGTAGTGATTTTCAATTTCACGGTCATTTAGCTCTCTAAACAATTAGGTAAATGACCGAAAAACAACAAATGATGTTAGAACATGTTGGAAATTGATGACGTCGCTTTGAATGATGCATACTGAACACAAAAGAAGTCCAGCGTTCAAATAAGTTTAAAAACATTGAAGTGCCCGTGTAACAGATGAGTTCTCGTCCGAAACCCAGATACTCCGAAAGAGTTTGTCCAATTTGTACATGAAGTGCGTCCAGTTTTTGTCGTGACCCTCTCTACACTTTCGCACATGCTATGCGGGTGAAATGATGATACGATGCCAAGTTTCAACATTTTCAGAATTCATTTTGTAGTGATTTTCAATTTCACGGTCATTTAGCTCTCTAAACAATTAGGTAAATGACCGAAAAACAACAAATGATGTCAGAACATGTTGGGAATTGATGACGTCGCTTTGAATGCTGCATACTGAACACAAAAGTAGTCCGGAGTTCAAATAAGTTTAAAAAACATTGAAGTGCCCGTGTAACAGATGAGTTCTTGTCCGAAACCCTAATACTCCGAAAGGGTTTGTCTAGTTTGTACACGAAGTGTGTCCAGTTTTTGCCGTGACCCTCTCTACTCTTTCGCACATGCTATGCGGGTGAAATGATGATACCATGCCAAGTTTCAACATTTTCAGAATTCATTTTGTAGTGATTTTCAATTTCACGGTCATTTAGCTCTCTAAACAATTAGGTAAATGACCGAAAAACAACAAATGATGTTAGAACATGTTGGAAATTGATAACGTCACTTTGAATGCTGCATACTGAACACAAAAGAAGTCCAGCGTTCAAATAAGTTTAAAAACATTGAAGTGCCCGTGTAACAGATGAGTTCTGGTCCGAAACCCCGATACTCCGAAAGAGCTTGTCCAGTTTGTACACGAAGTGCGTCCAATTTTTTCCATGACCCTCTCTACTCTTTTGCACATGCTATGTGGGTGAAACGATGATACCATGCCAAGTTTCAACATTTTCAGAATTCATTTTGTAGTAATTTTCAATTTCACGGTCATTTAGCTCTCTAAACAATTAGGTAAATGACCGAAAAACAACAAATGAGGTCAGAACATGTTGGAAATTGATGACGTCGCTTTGAGTGCTGCATACTGAACACAAAAGAAGTCTGGAGTTCAAATAAGTTTAAAAAACATTGAAGTGCCCGTGTAACAGATGAGTTCTCGTCCGAAACCTTGATTCTCCGAAAGAGTTTGTCCAATTTGTACATGAAGTGCGTCCAATTTTTGTCGTGACCGTCTCTACTCTTTCGCACATGCTATGCAGGTGAAATGATGATACCATGCCAAGTTTCAACATTTTCAGAATTCATTTCGTAGTGATTTTCAATTTCACGGTCATTTAGCTCTCTAAACAATTAGGTAAATGACCGAAAAACAATAAATCATGTCAGAACATGTTGGGAATTGATGACGTTGCTTTGAATGCTGCAAACTGAACACAAAAGAAGTCTGGAGTTCAAATAAGTTTAAAAAACATTGAAGTGCCCGTGTAACAGATGAGTTCTGAACCGAAACCCTAATACTCCGAAAGGGTTTCTCCAGTTTGTACACGAAGTTCGTCCAGTTTTTGCCATGACCCTCTCTACTCTTCCGCACATGCTATGCGGGTGAAATGATGATACCATGCCAAGTTTCAAAATTTTCAGAATTCATTTTGTAGTGATTTTCAATTTCACGGTCATTTAGCTCTCTAAACAATTAGGTAAATGACCGAAAAACAACAAATGATGTTAGAACATGTTGGAAACTGATGACGTCGCTTTGAATGCTGGATACCGAACACAAAAGATGTCCGGAGTTCAAATAAGTTTAAAAAACATTGATGTGCCCGTGTAACAGATGAGTTCTCGTCCGAAACCCTGATACTCCAAAAGAGTTTGTCCAATTTGTACATGAAGTTCGTCCAATTTTTGTCGTGACCCTCTCTACTCTTTCGCACATGCTATGCGGGTGAAATGATGATACCATGCCAAGTTTCAACATTTTCAGAATTCATTTCGTAGTGATTTTCAATTTCACGGTCATTTAGCTCTCTAAACAATTAGGTAAATGACCGAAAAACAACAAATGATGTTAGAACATGTTGGAAATTGATGACGTCACTTTGAATGCTGCATACTGAACACAAAAGAAGTCCAGCGTTCAAATAAGTTTAAAAACATTGAAGTGCCCGTGTAACAGATGAGTTCTCGTCCGAAACCCTGATACTCCGAAAGAGTTTGTCCAGTTTGTACATAAAGTGCGTCCAGTTTTTGCCATGACCCTCTCTACTCTTTTGCACATGCTATGCGGGTGAAATGATGATACCATGCCAAGTTTCAACATTTTCAGAATTCATTTTGTAGTGATTTTCAATTTCACGGTCATTTAGCTCTCTAAACAATTAGGTAAATGATCGAAAAACAACAAATGATGTCAGAACATGTTCGAAATTGATGACGTGGCTTTGAATGCTGCATACTGAACACAAAAGAAGTCCGGAGTTCAAATAAGTTTAAAAAACATTGAAGTGCCCGTGTAACAGATGAGTTCTCGTCCGAAACCCTAATACTTCGAAAGGGTTTGTCCAGTTTGTACACGAAGTGCGTCCAGTTTTTGCCGTGACCCTCTCTACTCTTTCGCACATGCTATGCGGGTGAAGTGATGATACCATGCCAAGTTTCAACATTTTCAGAATTCATTTTGTAGTGATTTTCAATTTCACGGTCATTTAGCTATCTAAACAATTAGGTAAATGACCGAAAAACAACAAATGATGTTAGAACATGTTGGAAATTGATGACGTCGCTTTGAATGCTGCATACTAAACACAAAAGAAGTCCAGCGTTCAAATAAGTTTAAAAACATTGAAGTGCCCGTGTAACAGATGAGTTCTCGTCCGAAACCCAGATACTCCGAAAGAGTTTGTCCAATTTGTACATGAAGTGCGTCCAGTTTTTGTCGTGACCCTCTCTACACTTTCGCACATGCTAT
>NW_021296986.1:46697-47731 GCF_002162155.2 Triticum dicoccoides | reverse complement strand
GTTCTCGTCCGAAACCCAGATACTCCGAAAGAGTTTGTCCAATTTGTACATGAAGTGCGTCCAGTTTTTGTTGTGACCCTCTCTACACTTTTGCACATGCTATGCGGGTGAAATGATGATACGATGCCAAGTTTCAACATTTTCAGAATTCATTTTGTAGTGATTTTCAATTTCACGGTCATTTAGCTCTCTAAACAATTAGGTAAATGACCGAAAAACAATAAATGATGTTAGAACATGTTGGAAATTGATAACGTCACTTTGAATGCTGCATACTGAACACAAAAGAAGTCCAGCGTTCAAATAAGTTTAAAAACATTGAAGTGCTCGTGTAACAGATGAGTTCTCGTCCGAAACCCCGATACTCCGAAAGAGCTTGTCCAGTTTGTACACGAAGTGCGTCCAATTTTTGCCATGACCCTCTCTACTCTTTTGCACATGCTATGTGGGTGAAACGATTATACCATGCCAAGTTTCAACATTTTCAGAATTCATTTTGTAGCGATTTTCAATTTCACGGTCATTTAGCTCTCTAAACAATTAGGTAAATGACCGAAAAACAACAAATGATGTCAGAACATGTTGGAAATTGATGACGTCGCTTTGAGTGCTGCATACTGAACACAAAAGAAGTCCGGAGTTCAAATAAGTTTAAAAAACATTGAAGTGCCCGTGTAATAGATGAGTTCTCGTCCGAAACCCTGATACTTCGAAAGAGTTTGTCCAATTTGTACATGAAGTGCGTCCAATTTTTGTCGTGACCCTCTCTACTCTTTCGCACATGCTATGCGGGTGAAATGATGATACCATGCCAAGTTTCAACATTTTCAGAATTCATTTCGTAGTGATTTTCAACTTCATGGTCATTTAGCTCTCTAAACAATTAGGTAAATGACCGAAAAACAATAAATGATGTCAGAACATGTTGGGAATTGATGACGTCGCTTTGAATGCTGCAAACTGAACACGAAAGAAGTCTGGAGTTCAAGTAAGTTTAAAAAACATTGAAGTGCCCGTGTAACAGATGAGTTCTC
>NW_021296986.1:46091-46687 GCF_002162155.2 Triticum dicoccoides | reverse complement strand
GTAGTGATTTTCAATTTCACGGTCATTTCGCTCTCTAAACAATTAGGTAAATGACCGAAAAAACAAATGATGTTAGAACATGTTGGAAATTGATGACGTTGCTTTGAATGCTGCATACTGAACAAAAAGAAGTCCGGAGTTCAAATAAGTATAAAAAACATTGAAGTGCCCGTGTAACAGATGAGTTCTCGTCCGAAACCCTGATACTCCGAAAGAGTTTGTCCAGTTTGTACATGAAGTGCATCCAGTTTTTGCCGTGACCCTCTCTACTCTTTTGCACATGCTATGCGGGTGAAATGATGATACCATGCCAAGTTTCAACATTTTCAGAATTCATTTTATAGTGATTTTCAATTTCACGGTCATTTAGCTCTCTAAACAATTAGGTAAATGACCGAAAAACAACAAATGATGTCAGAACATGTTCGAAATTGATGACGTCGCTTTGAATGCTGCATACTGAACACAAAAGAAGTCCGGAGTTCAAATAAGTTTAAAAAACATTGAAGTGCCCGTGTAACAGATGAGTTCTCGTCCGAAACCCTGATACTCCGAAAGAGTTTGTCCAATTTGTACATGAAGTGCGTCCAGTTTTT
>NW_021296986.1:44241-45743 GCF_002162155.2 Triticum dicoccoides | reverse complement strand
GCCCGTGTAACAGATGAGTTCTCATCCGAAACCCTAATACTCCGAAAGGGTTTCTCCAGTTTGTACACGAAGTTCGTCCAGTTTTTGCCATGACCCTCTCTACTCTTCCGCACATGCTATGCGGGTGAAATGATGATACCATGCCAAGTTTCAAAATTTTCAGAATTCATTTTGTCGTGATTTTCAATTTCATGGTCATTTAGCTCTCTAAACAATTAGGTAAATGACTGAAAACAACAAATGATGTCAGAACATGTTGGAAATTGATGACGTCGCTTTGAATGCTGGATACAGAACACAAATGATGTCCGGAGTTCAAATAAGTTTAAAAAACATTGAAGTGCCCGTGTAACAGATGAGTTCTCGTCCGAAACCCTGATACTCCAAAAGAGTTTGTCCAATTTGTACATGAAGTTCGTCCAGTTTTTGTTGTGACCCTCTCTACTCTTTCGCACATGCTATGCGGGTGAAATGATGATACCATGTCAAGTTTCAACATTTTCAGAATTCATTTTGTAGTGATTTTCAATTTCACGGTCATTTCGCTCTCTAAACAATTAGGTAAATGACCGAAAAAACAAATGATGTTAGAACATGTTGGAAATTGATGACGTTGCTTTGAATGCTGCATACTGAACAAAAAGAAGTCCGGAGTTCAAATAAGTATAAAAAACATTGAAGTGCCCGTGTAACAGATGAGTTCTCGTCCGAAACCCTGATACTCCGAAAGAGTTTGTCCAATTTGTACATGAAGTGCGTCCAGTTTTTGTCGTGACCCTCTCTACTCTTTCGCACATGCTATGCGGGTGAAATGATGATACCATGCCAAGTTTCAACATTTTCAGAATTCATTTTGTAGTGATTTTGAATTTCACGGTCATTTAGCTCTCTAAACAATTAGGTAAATGACCGAAAAACAATAAATGATGTCAGAACATGTTGGGAATTGATGACGTCACTTTGAATGCTGCAAACTGAATACAAAAGAAGTCTGGAGTTCAAGTAAGTTTAAAAAACATTGAAGTGCCCGTGTAACAGATGAGTTCTCATCCGAAACCCTAATACTGCGAAAGGGTTTCTCCAGTTTGTACACGAAGTTCGTCCAGTTTTTGCCATGACCCTCTCTACTCTTCCGCACATGCTATGCAGGTGAAATGATGATACCATGCCAAGTTTCAAAATTTTTAGAATTCATTTTGTAGTGATTTTCAATTTCACGGTCATTTAGCTCTCTAAACAATTAGGTAAATGACCGAAAAACAACAAATGATGTCAGAACATGTTGGAAATTGATGACGTCGCTTTGAATGCTGGATACTGAACACAAAAGATGTCCGGAGTTCAAATAAGTTTAAAAAACATTGAAGTGCCCGTGTAACAGATGAGTTCTCGTCCGAAACCCTGATACTCCAAAAGAGTTTGTCCAATTTGTACATGAAGTTCGTCCAGTTTTTGTTGTGACCCTCTCTACTCTTTCGCACATGCTATGCGGGTGAAATGAT
>NW_021296986.1:39049-40795 GCF_002162155.2 Triticum dicoccoides | reverse complement strand
TTTTGTTGTGACCCTCTCTACTCTTTCGCACATGCTATGCGGGTGAAATGATGATACCATGCCAAGTTTCAAAATTTTCAAAATTCATTTTGTAGTGATTTTCAATTTCACGGTCATTTTGCTCTGTAAACAATTAGGTAAATGACCGAAAAAACAAATGATGTTAGAACATGTTGAAAATTGATGACGTTGCTTTGAATGCTGCATACTGAACAAAAGGAAGTCCGGAGTTCAAATAAGTATAAAAACATTGAAGTGCCCGTGTAACAGATGAGTTCTCGTCTGAAACCCTGATACTCCGAAAGAGTTTGTCCAGTTTGTACATGAAGTGCATCCAGTTTTTGCCGTGACCCTCTCTACTCTTTTGCACATGTTGTGCGGGTGAAATGATGATACCATGCCAAGTTTCAACATTTTCAGAATTCATTTTGTAGTGATTTTCAATTTCACGGTCATTTAGCTCTCTAAACAATTAGGTAAATGACCGAAAAACAACAAATGATGTTAGAACATGTTGGAAATTGATGACGTCGCTTTGAATGCTGCATACTGAATACAAAAGAAGTCCAACGTTCAAATAAGTTTAAAAACATTGAAGTGCCCGTGTAACAGATGAGTTCTCGTCCGAAACCCTAATACTCCGAAAGAGTTTGTCCAGTTTCTACACGAAGTGCGTCCAATTTTGGCCATGACCCTCTCTACTCTTTCGCACATGCTATGATGGTGAAATGATGATACCATGCCAAGTTTCAACATTTTCAGAATCCATTTTGTAGTGATTTTCAATTTCACGGTCATTTAGCTCTCTAAACAATTAGGTAAATGACCGAAAAACAACAAATGATGTCAGAACATGTTGGAAATTGATGACATTGCTTTGAATGCTGCATACTGAACACAAAAGAAGTCCGAAGTTCAAATAAGTTTAAAAAACATTGAAGTGCCCGTGTAACAGATGAGTTCTCGTCCGAAACCCAGATACTCCGAAAGAGTTTGTCCAATTTGTACATGAAGTGCGTCCAGTTTTTGTCGTGACCCTCTCTACACTTTCGCACATGCTATCCGGGTGAAATGATGGTACGATGCCAAGTTTCAACATTTTCAAAATTCATTTTGTAGTGATTTTCAATTTCACGGTCATTTAGCTCTCTAAACAATTAGGTAAATGACCGAAAAACAACAAATGATGTCAAAACATGTTGGGAATTGATGACGTCGCTTTGAATGCTGCATACTGAACACAAAAGAAGTCCGGAGTTCAAATAAGTTTAAAAAACATTGAAGTGCCCGTGTAACAGATGAGTTCTCGTCCGAAACCCTAATACTCCGAAATGGTTTGTCCAGTTTGTACACGAAGTGCGTCCAGTTTTTGCCGTGACCCTCTCTACTCTTTCGCACATGCTATGCGGGTGAAATGATGATACCATGCCAAGTTTCAACATTTTCAGAATTCATTTTGTAGTGATTTTCAATTTCACGGTCATTAGGTCTCTAAACAATTAGGTAAATGACCGAAAAACAACAAATGATGTCAGAACATGTTGGAAATTGATGACGTCGCTTTGAATGCTGCATACCGAACACAAAAGAAGTCCGGAGTTCAAGTAAGTTTAAAAAACATTGAAGTGCCCGTGTAACAGATGAGTTCTCGTCCGAAACCCTGATACTCCGAAAGAGTTTGTCCAATTTGTACATGAAGTGCGTCCAGTTTTTGTCGTGACCCTCTCTACTCTCTCTAAACAATTA
>NW_021296986.1:36431-38778 GCF_002162155.2 Triticum dicoccoides | reverse complement strand
ATGATGTCAGAACATGTTGGAAATTGATGATGTCGCTTTGAATGCTGCATACTGAACACAAAAGAAGTCCGGAGTTCAAATAAGTTTAAAAAACATTGAAGTGCCCGTGTAACAGATGAGTTCTCCTCCGAAACCATAATACTCCGAAAGTGTTTGTCCAGTTTGTACACGAAGTGCGTCTAGTTTTTGCCGTGACCCTCTCTACTCTTCCGCACATGCTATGCGGGTGAAATGATGATACCATGCCAAGTTTCAACATTTTCAGAATTCATTTTGTAGTGATTTTCAATTTCACGGTCATTTAGCTCTCTAAACAATTAGGTAAATGACCGAAAAACAACAAATGATGTTAGAACATGTTGGAAATTGATGACGTCGCTTTGAATGCTGCATACCGAACACAAAAGAAGTCCGGAGTTCAAGTAAGTTTAAAAAACATTGAAGTGCCCGTGTAACAGATGAGTTCTCGTCCGAAACCCTGATACTCCGAAAGAGTTTGTCCAATTTGTACATGAAGTGCGTCCAGTTTTTGTCGTGACCCTCTCTACTCTCTCTAAACAATTAGGTAAATGACCGAAAAACAACAAATGATGTTAGAACATGTTGGAAATTGATAACGTTGCTTTGAATGCTGCATACTGAACACAAAAGAAGTCCAGCGTTCAAATAAGTTTAAAAACATTGAAGTGCCCGTGTAACAGATGAGTTCTCGTCCGAAACCCCGATACTCCGAAAGAGCTTGTCCAGTTTCTACACGAAGTCCGTCCAATTTTTGCCATGACCCTCTCTACTCTTTTGCACATGCTATGTGGGTGAAATGATGATACCATGCCAGGTTTCAACATTTTCAGAATTCATTTTGTAGTGATTTTCAATTTCACGGTCATTTAGCTCTCTAAACAATTAGGTAAATGACCAAAAAACAACAAATGATGTCAGAACATGTTGGAAATTGATGACGTCGCTTTGAATGCTGCATACTAAACACAAAAGAAGTCCGGAGTTCAAATAAGTTTAAAAAACATTGAAGTCCCCGTGTAACAGATGAGTTCTCGTCCGAAACCCTGATACTCCGAAAGAGTTTGTCCAATTTGTACATGAAGTGCGTCCAGTTTTTGTCGTGACCCTCTCTACTCTTTTGCACATGCTATGCGGGTGAAATGATGATACCATGCCAAGTTTCAACATTTTCAGAATTCATTTTGTAGTGATTTTCAATTTCACGGTCATTTACCTCTCTAAACAATTAGGTAAATGACCGAAAAACAACAAATGATGTCAGAACATGTTGGAAATTGATGATGTCGCTTTGATTGCTTCATACTGAACACAAAAGAAGTCCGGAGTTCAAATAAGTTTAAAAAACATTGAAGTGCCCGTGTAACAGATGAGTTCTCGTCCGAAACCCTGATACTCCGAAAGAGTTTGTCCAATTTGTACATGAAGTGCGTCCAGTTTTTGTTGTGACCCTCTCTACTCTTTCGCACATGCTATGCGGGTGAAATGATGATACCATGCCAAGTTTCAAAATTTTCAGAATTCATTTTGTAGTGATTTTCAATTTCACGGTCATTTCGCTCTCTAAACAATTAGGTAAATGACCGAAAAACAAATGACGTTAGAACATGTTGGAAATTGATGACGTCACTTTGAATGCTGCATACTGAACAAAAAGAAGTCCGGAGTTCAAATAAGTATAAAAAACATTGAAGTGCCCGTGTAACAGATGAGTTCTCGTCCGAAACCCTGATACTCCGAAAGAGTTTGTCCAGTTTGTACATGAAGTGCATCCGGTTTTTGCCGTGACCCTCTCTACTCTTTTGCACATGCTGTGCGGGTGAAATGATGATACCATGCCAAGTTTCAACATTTTCAGAATTCATTTTGTAGTGATTTTCAATTTCACGGTCATTAGGTCTCTAAACAATTAGGTAAATGACCGAAAAACAACAAATGATGTCAGAACATGTTGGAAATTGATGATGTCGCTTTGAATGCTGCATACTGAACACAAAAGAAGTCCGGAGTTCAAATAAGTTTAAAAAACATTGAAGTGCCCGTGTAACAGATGAGTTCTCCTCCGAAACCATAATACTCCGAAAGTGTTTGTCCAGTTTGTACACGAAGTGCGTCTAGTTTTTGCCGTGACCCTCTCTACTCTTCCGCACATGCTATGCGGGTGAAATGATGATACCATGCCAAGTTTCAACATTTTCAGAATTCATTTTGTAGTGATTTTCAATTTCACGGTCATTTAGCTCTCTAAACAATTAGGTAAATGACCGAAAAACAACAAATGATGTTAGAACATGTTGGAAATTGATGACGTCGCTTTGAATGCTGCATA
>NW_021296986.1:34060-34620 GCF_002162155.2 Triticum dicoccoides | reverse complement strand
ACCCTCTCTACTCTTTCGCACATGCTGTGCGGGTGAAATGATGATACCATGCCAAGTTTCAACATTTTCAGAATTCATTTTGTAGTGATTTTCAATTTCACGGTCATTTAGCTCTCTAAACAATTAGGTAAATGACCAAAAAACAACAAATGATGTCAGAACATGTTGGAAATTGATGACGTCGCTTTGAATGCTGCATACTGAACACAAAAGAAGTCCGGAGTTCAAATAAGTTTAAAAAACATTGAAGTCCCCGTGTAACAGATGAGTTCTCGTCCGAAACCCTGATAATCCGAAAGAGTTTGTCCAATTTGTACATGAAGTGCGTCCAGTTTTTGTCGTGACCCTCTCTACTCTTTCGCACATGCTATGCGGGTGAAATGATGATACCATGCCAAGTTTCAACATTTTCAGAATTCATTTTGTAGTGATTTTCAATTTCACGGCCATTAGGTCTCTAAACAATTAGGTAAATGACCGAAAAACAACAAATGATGTCAGAACATGTTGGAAATTGATGACGTCGCTTTGAATGCTGCATACTGAACACAAAAGAAGTC
>NW_021296986.1:30991-33762 GCF_002162155.2 Triticum dicoccoides | reverse complement strand
TTCACGGTCATTTAGCTCTCTAAACAATTAGGTAAATGACCGAAAAACAACAAATGATGTCAGAACATGTTGGAAATTGATGACGTCACTTTGAATGCTGCATACTGAACACAAAAGCAGTCGGAGTTCAAATAAGTATAAAAAACATCAAAGTGCCCATGTAACAGATGAGTTCTCGTCCGAAACCCTGATCACTCCGAAAGAGTTTGTCCAGTTCGTACACGAAGTGCGTCCAGTTTTTGCCGTGACCCTCTCTACTCTTTCGCACATGCTGTGCGGGTGAAATGATGATACCATGCCAAGTTTCAACATTTTCAGAATTCATTTTGTAGTGATTTTCAATTTCACGGTCATTAGGTCTCTAAACAATTAGGTAAATGACCGAAAAACAACAAATGATGTCAGAACATGTTGGAATATGATGACATCGCTTTGAATGCTGCACACTGAACACAAAAGAAGTCTGAAGTTCAAATACGTTTAAAAAACATCGAAGTGCCCGTGTAACAGATGAGTTCTCGTACGAAACCCTGATACTCCGAAAGAGTTTGTCCAGTTTGTACACGAAGTGCGTCCAGTTTTTGCCGTGACCCTCTCTACTCTTTCACACATGCTATGCGGGTGAAATGATGATACCATGCCAAGTTTCAACATTTTCAGAATTCATTTTGTAGTGATTTTCAATTTCACGGTCATTTAGCTCTCTAAACAATTAGGTAAATGACCGAAAAACAACAAATGATGTCACAACATGTGGGAAATTGATGACGTCGCTTTGAATGCTGCATACTGAACACAAAAGAAGTCGAAGTTCAAATAAGTTTAAAAAACATCATAGTGCCCGTGTAACAGATGAGTTCTCGTCCGAAACCCTGATACTCCGAAAGAGTTTGTCCAGTTTGTACATGAAGTGCGTCCAGTTTTTTCCGTGACCCTCTCTACTCTTCCGCACATGCTATGCGAGTGAAATGATGATACAATGCCAAGTTTCAACATTTTCAGAATTCATTTTGTAGTGATTTTTAATTTCACGGTCATTTAGCTCTCTAAACAATTAGGTAAATGACCGAAAAAACAAATGATGTCAGAACATGTTGGAAATTGATGACGTCGCCTTGAATGCTTCATACTGAACATCAAAGAAGTCCGGAGTTGAAATAAGTTTAAAAAACATTGAAGTGCCCGTGTAACAGATGAGTTCTCGTCCGAAACTCTGATACTCCGAAAGAGTTTGTCCAATTTGTACATGAAGTGCGTCCAGTTTTTGCCGTGACCCTCTCTACTCTTTTGCACATGCTATGCGGGTGAAATGATGATACCATGCCAAGTTTCGACATTTTCAGAATTCATTTTGTAGTGATTTTCAATTTCACGGTCATTAGGTCTCTAAACAATTAGGTAAATGACCGAAAAACAACAAATGATGTTAGAACATGTTGGAAATTGATGACGTCACTTTGAATGCTGCATACTGAACACAAAAGCAGTCGGAGTTCAAATAAGTTTAAAAAACATCCAAGTGCCCATGTAACAGATGAGTTCTCGTCTGAAACCCTGATCACTCCGAAAGAGTTTGTCCAGTTTGTACACGAAGTGCGTCCAGTTTTTGCCGTGACCCTCTCTACTCTTTCGCACATGCTGTGCGGGTGAAATGATGATACCATGCCAAGTTTCAACATTTTCAGAGTTCAATTTGTAGTGATTTTCAATTTCACGGTCATTAGGTCTCTAAACAATTAGGTAAATGACCGAAAAACAACAAATGATGTCAGAACATGTTGGAAATTGATGACGTCACTTTGAATGCTGCATACTGAACACAAAAGAAGTCCGGAGTTCAAATAAGTTTAAAAAACATCAAAGTGCCCGTGTAACAGATGAGTTCTCGTCCAAAACCCTGATACTCCGAAAGAGTTTGTCCAATTCGTACATGAAGTGCGTCCAGTTTTTTCCGTGACCCTCTCTACTCTTCCGCACATGCTATGCGGGTGAAATGATGATACAATGCCAAGTTTCAACATTTTCAGAATTCATTTTGTAGTGATTTTCAATTTCACGGTCATTTAGCTCTCTAAACAATTAGGTAAATGACCGAAAAACAACAAATGATGTCAGAACATGTTGGAAATTGATGACCTCGCCTTGAATGCTGCATACTGAACATCAAAGAAGTCCGGAGTTCAAATAAATTTAAAAAACATTGAAGTGCCCGTGTAACAGATGAGTTCTCGGCCGAAACCCTGATACTCCGAAAGAGTTTGTCCAATTTATACATGAAGTGCGTCCAGTTTTTGCCGTGACCCTCTCTACTCTTTCGCACATGCTATGCGGGTGAAATGATGATACCATGCCAAATTTCGACATTTTCAGAATTCATTTTGTAGTGTTTTTCAATTTCACGGTCATTTCGCTCTTTAAACAATTAGGTAAATGACCGAAAAAACAAATGATGTTAGAACATGTTGGAAATTGATGACGTTGCTTTGAATGCTGCATACTGAACAAAAAGAAGTCCGGAGTTCAAATAAGTTTAAAAAACATCAAAGTGCCCATGTAACAGATGAGTTCTCGTCCGAAACCCTGATCACTCCGAAAGAGTTTGTCCAGTTCGTACACGAAGTGCGTCCAGTTTTTGCCGTGACCCTCTCTACTCTTTTGCACATGCTATGCGGGTGAAATGATGATACCATGCCAAGTTTCAAGTGATTTTCAATTTCACGGTCATTAGGTCTCTAAACAATTAGGTAAATGACCGAAAAACAACAAATGAT
>NW_021296986.1:27796-30906 GCF_002162155.2 Triticum dicoccoides | reverse complement strand
AAGTGCCCGTGTAACAGATGAGTTCTCGTCCGAAACGCTAATACTCCGAAAGAGTTTGTCAAATTTATACATGAAGTGTGTCCAGTTTTTGCCGTGACCCTCTCTACTCTTTTGCACATGCTATGCGGGTGAAATGATGATACCATGCCAAGTTTCGACATTTTCAGAATTCATTTTGTAGTGATTTTCAATTTCACGGTCATTTAGCTCTCTAAACAATTAGGTAAATGACCGAAAAACAACAAATGATGTTAGAACATGTTGGAAATTGATGAGGTCGCTTTGAATGCTGCATACTGAACACAAACTAAGTCCGGAGTTCAAATAAGTTTAAAAACATCGAAGTGCCCGTGTAACAGATGATTTCTCGTACGAAACCCTGATACTCCGAAAGAGTTTGTCCAGTTTGTACACGAAGTGCGTCCAGTTTTTGCCGTGACCCTCTCTACTATTTCGCACATGCTATGCGGGTGAAATGATGATACCATGCCAAGTTTCAACATTTTCATAATTCATTTTATAGTGATTTTCAATTTCACGGTCATTTAGCTCTCTAAACAATTAGGTAAATGACCGAAAAACAACAAATGATGTCAGAACATGTTGGAAATTGATGACGTCACTTTGAATGCTGCATACTGAACACAAAAGCAGTCGGAGTTCAAATAAGTTTAAAAAACATCAAAGTGCCCGTGTAACAGATGAGTTCTCGTCTGAAACCCTGATCACTCCGAAAGAGTTTGTCCAGTTTGTACACGAAGTGCGTCCAGTTTTTGCCGTGACCCTCTCTACTCTTCCGCACATGCTATGCGGGTGAAATGAAGATACCATGCCAAGTTTCAACATTTTCAGAATTCATTTTGTAGTGATTTTCAATTTCACGATCATTAGGTCTCTAAACAATTAGGTAAATGACCGAAAAACAACAAATGATGTCAGAATATGTTGGAAATTGATGACGTCGCTTTGAATGCTGCATACTGAACACAAAAGAAGTCCGGAGTTCAAATAAGTTTAAAAAACATTGAAGTGCCCGTGTAACAGATGAGTTCTCGTCCGAAACCCTGATACTCCGAAAGAGTTTGTCCAATTTGTACATGAAGTGCGTCCAGTTTTTGCCGTGACCCTCTCTACTCTTTCGCACATGCTATGCGGGTGAAATGATGATACCAAGCCAAGTTTCGACATTTTCAGAATTCATTTTGTAGTGATTGTCAATTTCACGTTCATTAGGTCTCTAAACAATTAGGTAAATGACAGAAAAACAACAAATGATGTCAGAACATGTTGGAAATTGATGATGTCGCTGTGAATGCTGCATACTGAACACAAAAGAAGTCGGAGTTCAAATAAGTTTGAAAACATCGAAGTGCCCGTGTAACAGATGAGTTCTCGTACGAAACCCTGATACTCCGAAAGAGTTTGTCCAGTTTGTACACGAAGTGCGTCCAGTTTTTGCCGTGACCCTCTCTACTCTTTCGCACATTCTATGCGGGTGAAATGATGATACCATGCCAAGTTTCAACATTTTCAGAATTCATTTTGTAGTGATTTTCAATTTCACGGTCATTTAGCTCTCTAAACAATTAGGTAAATGACCGAAAAACAACAAATGATGTCAGAACATGTTGGAAATTGATGACGTCGTTTTGAATGCTGCATACTGAACACAAAAGCAGTCGGAGTTCAAATAAGTTTAAAAAACATCAAAGTGCCCATGTAACAGATGAGTTCTCGTCCGAAACCCTGATCACTCCGAAAGAGTTTGTCCAGTTCGTACACGAAGTGCGTCAAGTTTTTGCCGTGACCCTCTCTACTCTTTCGCACATGGTGTGCAGGTGAAATGATGATACCATGCCAAGTTTCAACATTTTCAGAATTCATTTTGTAGTGATTTTCAATTTCACGGTCATTAGGTCTCTAAACAATTAGGTAAATGACCGAAAAACAACAAATGATGTCAGAACATGTTGGAAATTGATGACGTCGCTTTGAATGCTGCATACTGAACACAAAAGAAGTTCGGAGTTCAAATAAGTTTAAAAAACATTGAAGTGCCCGTGTAACAGATGAGTTCTCGTCCGAAACGCTAATACTCTGAAAGAGTTTGTCCAATTTGTACATGAAGTGCGTCCAGTTTTTGCCGTGACCCTCTCTACTCTTTCGCACATGCTATGCGGGTGAAATGATGATACCATGCCAAGTTTCGACATTTTCAGAATTCATTTTGTAGTGATTTTCAATTTCACGGTCATTTAGCTCTCTAAACAATTAGGTAAATGACCGAAAAACAACAAATGATGTTAGAACATGTTGGAAATTGATGAGGTCGCTTTGAATGCTGCATACTGAACACAAACTAAGTCCGGAGTTCAAATAAGTTTAAAAAATATTGAAGTGCCCATGTAACAGATGAGTTCTCGTCCGAAACCCTGATACTCCGAAAGAGTTTGTTCAATTTGTACATGAAGTGCGTCCAGTTTTTGCCGTGACCCTCTCTACTCTTTCGCAGATGCTATGCGGGTGAAATGATGATACCATGCCAAGTTTCAACATTTTCAAAATTCATTTTGTAGTGATTTTCAATTTCACGGTCATTTAGCTCTCTAAACATTTAGTTAAATGACCGAAAAACAACAAATGATGTCAGAACATGTTGGAAATTGATGACGTCGCTTTGAATGCTGCATACTGAACACAAAAGAAGTCGGAGTTCAAATAAGTTTAAAAACATCAAAGTGCCCGTGTAACAGATGAGTTCTCGTCCAAAACCCTGATACTCCGAAAGAGTTTGTCCAGTTTGTACACGAAGTGCGTCTAGTTTTTGCCGTGACCCTCTCTACTCTTCCGCACATGCTATGCGGGTGAAATGATGATACCATGCCAAGTTTCAACATTTTTGGAATTCATTTTGTAGTGATTTTCAATTTCACGGTCATTTAGCTCTCTAAACAATTAGGTAAATGACCGAAAAACAACAAATGATGTCAGAACATGTTGGAAATTGATGACGTCGCTTTGAATGCTGCATACTGAACACAAAAGAAGTCCTGAGTTCAAATAAGTTTAAAAAACATTGAAGTGCCCGTGTAACAGATGAGTTCTCGTGC
>NW_021296986.1:25594-27296 GCF_002162155.2 Triticum dicoccoides | reverse complement strand
GTCCGAAACCCTGATACTCCGAAAGAGTTTGTCCAATTTGTACATGAAGTGCGTCCAGTTTTTGCCGTGACCCTCTCTACTCTTTCGCACATGCTATGCGGGTGAAATGATGATACCATGCCAAGTTTCAACATTTTCAGAATTCATTTTGTAGTGATTTTCAATTTCACGGTCATTTAGCTCTCTAAACAATTATGTAAATGACCGAAAAACAACAAATAATGTTAGAAGATGTTGGAAATTGATGACGTCGCTTTGAATGCTGCATACTAAACACAAAAGAAGTCTAGAGTTCAAATAAGTTTAAAAAACATTGAAGTGCCTGTGTAACAGATGAGTTCTCGTCCGAAACCCTGATACTCCGAAAGAGTTTGTCCAATTTGTACATGAAGTGTGTCCAGTTTTTGCCGTGACCCTCTCTACTCTTTCGCACATGCTATGCGGGTGAAATGATGATACCATGCAAAGTTTCGACATTTTCAGAATTCATTTTGTAGTGATTTTCAATTTCACAATCATTTAGCTCTCTAAACAATTAGGTAAATGACCGAAAAAAACAAATGATGTTAGAACATGTTGGAAATTGATGACTTCGCTTTGAATGCTGCATACTGAACACAAAAGAAGGCCGGAGTTCAAATAAGTTTAAAAAACATTGAAGTGCCCATGTAACAGATGAGTTCTCGTCCGAAACCCTGATACTCCAAAAGAGTTTGTCCAATTTGTATGTGACGTGCGTCAAGTTTTTGCCGTGACCCTCTCTACTCTTTCGCACATGCTATGCGGGTGAAATGATGATACCATGCCAAGTTTCAACATTTTCAGAATTCATTTTGTAGTGATTTTCAATTTCACGGTTATTTAGCTCTCTAAACAATTAGGTAAATGACCGAAAAACAACAAATGATGTTAGAACATGTTGGGAATTGATGACGTCGCTTTGAATGCTGCATACTGAACACAAAAGAAGTCTAGAGTTCAAATAAGTTTAAAAACATCGAAGTGCCCGTGTAACAGATGAGTTCTCGTACGAAACCCTGATACTCCGAAATAGTTTGTCCAGTTTGTACACGAAGTGCGTCCAGTTTTTGCCGTGACCCTCTCTACTCTTTCGCACATGCTATGAGGGTGAAATGATGATACCATGCCAAGTCTCAACATTTTCAGAATTCATTTTGTAGTGATTTTCAATTTCACGGTCATTTAGCTCTCTAAACAATTAGGTAAATGACCGAAAAACAACAAATGATGTCAGAACATGTTGGAAATTGATGACGTCGCTTTGAATGCTGCATACTGAACACAAAAGCAGTCAGAGTTCAAATAAGTTTAAAAAACATGAAAGTGCCCATGTAACAGATGAGTTCTCGTCCGAAACCCTGATCACTCCGAAAGAGTTTGTCCAGTTTGTACATGAAGTGCGTCCAGTTTTTGCCGTGACCCTCTCTACTCTTTCGCACATGCTGTGCAGGTGAAATGATGATACCATGCCATGTTTCAACATTTTCCGAATTCATTTTGTAGTGATTTTCAATTTCACGGTCATTAGGTCTCTAAACAATTAGGTAAATGACCGAAAAACAACAAATGATGTCAGAACATGTTGGAAATTGATGACGTCGCTTTGAATGCTGCATACTGAACACAAAAGAAGTCCGGAGTTCAAATAAGTTTAAAAAACATTGAAGTGCCCGTGTAACAG
>NW_021296986.1:23860-24664 GCF_002162155.2 Triticum dicoccoides | reverse complement strand
GCACATGCTATGCGGGTGAAATGATGATACCATGCCAAGTTTCAACATTTTCAGAATTCATTTTGTAGTGATTTTCAATTTCACGGTCATTTAGCTCTCTAACCAATTAGGTAAATGACCGAAAAACAACAAATGATGTCAGAACATGTTGGAAATTGATGACGTCGCTTTGAATGCTGCATACTGAACACAAAAGAAGTCGGAGTTCAAATAAGTTTAAAAAACATCGAAGTGCCCGTGTAACAGATGAGTTCTCGTCCGAAACCCTGATACTCCGAAAGAGTTTGTCCAGTTTGTACAGGAAGTGCGTCCAGTTTTTGCCGTGACCCTCTCTACTCTTTCGCACATGCTATGTGGGTGAAATGATGATACCATGCCAACTTTCAACATTTTCAGAATTCATTTTGTAGTGATTTTCAGTTTCACGGTCATTTAGCTCTCTAAACAATTAGGTAAATGACCGAAAAAAACAAATGATGTTAGAACATGTTGGGAATTGATGACGTCGCTTTGAATGCTGCATACTGAACACAAAAGAAGTCCGGAGTTCAAATAAGTTTAAGAAACATTAAAGTGCCCGTGTAACAGATGAGTTCTCGTCCAAAACCATGATACTCCGAAAGAGTTTGTCCAATTTGTACATGAAGTGCATCGAATTTTTGCCGTGACCCTCTCTACTCTTTCGCACATGCTATGCGGGTGAAATAATGATACCATGCCAAGTTTCAACATTTTCAGAATTCATTTTGTAGTGATTTTCAATTTCACGGTCATTTAGCTCTCTAAACAATTAGGTAAATGACC
>NW_021296986.1:23162-23676 GCF_002162155.2 Triticum dicoccoides | reverse complement strand
GACCGAAAAACAACAAATGATGTTAGAACATGTTGGAAATTGATGAGGTCGCTTTGAATGTTGCATACTGAACACAAACTAAGTCCGGAGTTCAAATAAGTTTAAAAAATATTGAAGTGCCCATGTAACAGATGAGTTCTCGTCCGAAACCCTGATACTCCGAAAGAGTTTGTTCAATTTGTACATGAAGTGCGTCCAGTTTTTGCCGTGACCCTCTCTACTCTTTCGCACATGCTATGCGGGTGAAATGATGATACCATGCCAAGTTTCAACATTTTCAAAATTCATTTTGTAGTGATTTTCAATTTCACGGTCATTTAGCTCTCTAAACAATTAGGTAAATGACCGAAAAAAAACAAATGATGTCAGAACATGTTGGAAATTGATGACGTCGCTTTGAATGCTGCATACTGAACACAAAAGAAGTCGGAGTTCAAATAAGTTTAAAAACATCAAAGTGCCCGTGTAACAGATGAGTTCTCGTCCAAAACCCTGATACTCCGAAAGAGTTTGT
>NW_021296986.1:19848-20439 GCF_002162155.2 Triticum dicoccoides | reverse complement strand
ATTTTAAGAATTCATTTTGTAGTGATTTTCAATTTCACAGTCATTTAGCTCTCTAAACAATTAGGTAAATGACCGAAAAAAACAAATGATGTTAGAACATGTTGGAAATTGATGACGTCGTTTTGAATGCTGCATACTGAACACAAAAGAAGGCCGAAGTTCAAATAAGTTTAAAAAACAATGAAGTGCCCGTGTAACAGATGAGTTCTCGTCTGAAACCCTGATACTCCAAAAGAGTTTGTCCAATTTGTACGTGGCGTGCGTCAAGTTTTTGCCGTGACCCTCTCTACTCTTTCGCACATGCTATGCGGGTGAAATGATGATACCATGCCAAGTTTCAACATTTTCAGAATTCATTTTGTAGTGATTTTCAATTTCACGGTCATTTAGCTCTCTAAACAATTAGGTAAATGACCAAAAAACAACAAATGATGTTAGAACATGTTGGAAATTGATGACGTCGCATTGAATGCTGCATACTGAACACAAACTAAGTCCGGAGTTCAAATAAGTTTAAAAAATATTGAAGTGCCCATGTAACAGATGAGTTCTCCTCTGAAACCCTGATACTCCGAAAGAGTTTGTTCAATT
>NW_021296986.1:16181-17177 GCF_002162155.2 Triticum dicoccoides | reverse complement strand
GTGCCCATGTAACAGATGAGTTCTCGTCCGAAACCTTGATACTCCGAAAGAGTTTGTTCAATTTGTACATGAAGTGCGTCCAGTTTTTGCCGTGACCCTCTCTACTCTTTCGCACATGCTATGCGGGTGAAATTATGATACCATGCCAAGTTTCAACATTTTCAAAATTCATTTTGTAGTGATTTTCAATTTCACGGTCATTTAGCTCTCTAAACAATTAGGTAAATGACCGAAAAACAACAAATGATGTTAGAACATGTTGGAAATTGATGAGGTCGCTTTGAATGCTGCATACGGAACACAGAAGAAGTCGGAGTTCAAATAAGTTTAAAAACATCAAAGTGCCCGTGTAACAGATGAGTTCTCGTCCAAAACCGTGATACTCCGAAAGAGTTTGTCCAGTTTGTACACGAAGTGCGTCCAGTTTTTGCCGTGACCCTCCCTACTATTCCGCACATGCTATGCGGGTGAAATGATGATTACATGCCAAGTTTCAACATTTTTGGAATTCATTTTGTAGTGATTTTCAATTTCACGGTCATTTAGCTTTCTAAACAATTAGGTAAATGACCGAAAAACAACAAATGATGTCAGAACATGTTGGAAATTGATGACGTCGCTTTGAATGCTGCATACTGAACACAAAAGAAGTCCGGAGTTCAAATAAGTTTAAAAAACATTGAAGTGCCCATGTAACAGATGAGTTCTCGTCCGAAACCCTGATACTCCGAAAGAGTTTGTCCAATTTGTACATGAAGTGCGTCCAGTTTTTGCCGTGACCCTCTCTACTCTTTCGCACATGCTATGCGGGTGAAATGATGATACCATGCCAAGTCTCAACATTTTCAGAATTCATTTTGTAGTGATTTTCAATTTCACAGTCATTTAGCTCTCTAAACAATTAGGTAAATGACCGAAAAAAACAAATGATGTTAGAACATGTTGGAAATTGATGATGTCGCTTTGAATGCTGCATACTGAACACAAAAGAAGGCC
>NW_021296986.1:15455-16171 GCF_002162155.2 Triticum dicoccoides | reverse complement strand
TGAAGTGCCCGTGTAACAGATGAGTTCTCGTCCGAAACCCTAATACTCCGAAAGGGTTTGTCCAGTTTGTACACGAAGTGCGTCCAGTTTTTGCCGTGACCCTCTCTACTCTTTCGCACATGCTATGCGGGTGAAATGATGATACCATGCCAAGTTTCAACATTTTCAGAATTCATTTTGTAGTGATTTTCAATTCCATTGTCATTTAGCTCTCTAAAGAATTAGGTAAATGACCGAAAAACAACAAATGATGTTAGAACTTGTTGGAAATTGGTGACGTCAGTTTGAATGCTGCATACTGAACACAAAAGAAGTCCAGCGTTCAAATAAGTTTAAAAACATTGAAGTGCCCATGTAACAGATGAGTTCTCGTCCGAAACCCTAATACTCCGAAAGAGTTTGTCCAGTTTGTACACGAAGTGCATCCAGTTTTTGCCATGACCCTCTCTACTCTTTTGCACATGCTATGCGGGTGAAATGATGATACCATGCCAAGTTTCAACATTTTCAGAATTCATTTTGTAGTGATTTTCAATTTCACGGTCATTTAGCTCTATAAACAATTAGGTAAATGACCGAAAAACAACAAATGATGTCAGAACATGTTGGAAATTGATGACGTCTCTTTGAATGCTGCATACTGAACACAAAATAAGTCCGGAGTTCAAATAAGTTTAAAAAACATTGAAGTGCCCGTGTAACAGATGAGTTCTCGT
>NW_021296986.1:13212-14156 GCF_002162155.2 Triticum dicoccoides | reverse complement strand
CGGGTGAAATGATGATACCATGCCAAGTTTCAACATTTTCAGAATTCATTTTGTAGTGATTTTCAATTTCACAGTCATTTAGCTCTCTAAACAATTAGGTAAATGACCGAAAAAAACAAATGATGTTAGAACATGTTGGAAATTGATGACGTCGCTTTGAATGCTGCATACTGAACACAAAAGAAGTCTAGAGTTCAAATAAGTTTAAAAAACATTGAAGTGCCCGTGTAACAGATGAGTTCTCGTCCGAAACCCTGATACTCCGAAAGAGTTTGTCCAGTTTGTACACGAAGTTCGTCCAGTTTTTGCCGTGACCCTCTCTAGTCTTTTGCACATGCTATGCGGGTGAAAGTATGATACCATGCCAAGTTTCAACATTTTCTGAATTCATGTTGTAGTGATTTTCAATTTCACGGTCATTTAGCTCTCTAAACAATTAGGTAAATGACCGAAAACAACAAATGATGTCAGAACATGTTGGAAATTGATGACGTCGCTTTGAATGCTACATACTGAACACAAAAGAAGTCGGCGTTCAAATAAGATTAAAAAAAATCGAAGTGCCCGTGTAATAGATGAGTTCTCGTCCGAAACCCTGATACTCCGAAAGAGTTTGTCCAGTTTGTACACGAAGTGCGTCCAGTTTTTGCCGTGACCCTATCTACTCTTTCGCACATGCTATGCGGGTGAAATGATGATACCATGCCAAGTTTCAACATTTTCAGAATTCATTTTGTAGTGATTTTCAATTTCACGGTCATTTAGCTCTCTAAACAATTAGGTAAATGACCGAAAAACAACAAATGATGTCAGAACATGTTGGAAATTGATGACGTTGCTTTGAATGCTGCATACTGAACACAAAAGAAGTCCAGAGTTCAAATAAGTTTAAAAAACATTGAAGTGCCCGTGTAACAGATGAGTTCTCGTCCGAAACCCTGTTA
>NW_021296986.1:12239-13115 GCF_002162155.2 Triticum dicoccoides | reverse complement strand
GAAAGAGTTTGTCCAGTTTGTACACGAAGTGCGTCCAGTTTTTGCCGTGACCCTCTCTACTCTTCCGCACATGCTATGCGGGTGAAATGATGATACGATGCCAAGTTTCAACATTTTTAGAATTCATTTTGTAGTGATTTTCAATTTCACGGTCATTTAGCTCTCTAAACAATTAGGTAAATGACCGAAAAACAACAAATGATGTCAGAACATGTTGGAAATTGATGACGTCGCTTCGAATGCTGCATACTGAACACAAAAGAAGTTCGGAGTTCAAATAAGTTTAAAAAACATTGAAGTGCCCGTGTAACAGATGAGTTCTCGTCCGAAACCCTGATACTCCGAAAGAGTTTGTCCAATTTGTACATGAAGTGCGTCCAGTTTTTGCCGTGACCCTCTCTACTCATTCGCACATGCTATGCGGGTGAAATGATGATACCATGCCAAGTTTCAACATTTTCAGAATTCATTTTGTAGTGATTTTCAATTTCACAATCATTTAGCTCTCTAAACAATTAGGTAAATGACCGAAAAAACAAATGATGTTAGAACATGTTGGAAATTGATGACGTCGCTTTGAATGCTGCATACTGAACACAAAAGAAGGCCGGAGTTCAAATAAGTTTAAAAAACATTGAAGTGCCCATGTAACAGATGAGTTCTCGTCCAAAACCCTGATACTCCAAAAGAGTTTGTCCAATTTGTACGTGACGTGCGTCAAGTTTTTGCCGTGACCCTCTCTACTCTTTCGCACATGCTATGCGGGTGAAATGATGATACCATGCCAAGTTTCAACATTTTCAGAATTCATTTTGTAGTGATTTTCAATTTCACGGTTATTTAGCTCTCTAAACAATTAGGTAAATGACCGAAAAA
>NW_021296986.1:11013-12003 GCF_002162155.2 Triticum dicoccoides | reverse complement strand
TCGCTTTGAATGCTGCATACTGAACACAAAAGAAGTCTAGAGTTCAAATAAGTTTAAAAAACATTGAAGTGCCCGTGTAACAGATGAGTTCTTGTCCGAAACCCTGATACTCCGAAAGAGTTTGTCCAATTTGTACATGAAGTGCGTCCAGTTTTTGCCGTGACCCTCTCTACTCTTTCGCACATGCTATGCGGGTGAAATGATGATACCATGCCAAGTTTCAACATTTTCAGAATTCATTTTGTAGTGATTTTCAATTTCACGGTCATTTAGCTCTCTAAACAATTAGGTAAATGACCGAAAAACAACAAATGATGTTAGAAGATGTTGGGAATTGATGATGTCGCTTTGAATGTTGTATACTGAACACAAAATAAGTCCGGATTTCAAATAAGTTTAAAAAACATTGAAGTGCACGTGTAACAGATGAGTTCTCGTCCGAAACCCTGATACTCCGAAAGAGTTTGTCCAATTTGTACATGAAGTTTGTCCAGTTTTTGCCATGACCCTCTCTACTCTTTCGCACATGCTATGCGGGTGAAATGATGACACCATGCCAAGTTTCAACATTTTCAGAATTCATTTTGTAGTGATTTTCAATTTCATGGTCATTTAGCTCTCTAAACAATTAGGTAAATGACCGAAAAACAACAAATGATGTTAGAACATGTTGGAAATTGATGACATTGCTTTGAATGCTGCATACTGAACACAAAAGAAGTCGGAGTTCAAATAAGTTTAAAAAACATCGAAATGCCCGTGTAACAGATGAGTTCTCGTCCGAAACCCTGATACTCCGAAAGAGTTTGTCCAGTTTGTACACGAAGTACCTTCCAGTTTTTGCCGTGACCCTCTCTACTCTTTTGCACATGCTATGCGGGTGAAATGATGATACCATGCCAAGTTTCAACATTTTCAGAATTCATTTTGTAGTGATTTTCAATTTCACGGTCATTTATCTCTCTAAACAATTAGGTAAATGACCGAAAA
>NW_021296986.1:9261-10134 GCF_002162155.2 Triticum dicoccoides | reverse complement strand
AGAATTCATTTTGTAGTGATTTTCAATTTCACAATCATTTAGCTCTCTAAACAATTAGGTAAATGACCGAAAAAAACAAATGATGTTAGAACATGTTGGAAATTGATGACGTCGCTTTGAATGCTGCATACTGAACACAAAAGAAGGCCGGAGTTCAAATAAGTTTAAAAAACATTGAAGTGCCCATGTAACAGATGAGTTCTCGTCCGAAACCCTGATACTCCAAAAGAGTTTGTCCAATTTGTACGTGACGTGCGTCAAGTTTTTGCCGTGACCCTCTCTACTCTTTCGCACAAGCTATGCGGGTGAAATGATGATACCATGCCAAGTTTGAACATTTTCAGAATTCATTTTGTAGTGATTTTCAATTTCACGGTTATTTAGCTCTCTAAACACTTAGGTAAATGACTGAAAAACAACAAATGCTGTTAGAACATGTTGGAAATTGACGACGTCGCTTTGAATGCTGCATACTGAACACAAAAGAAGTCTAGAGTTCAAATAAGTTTAAAAAACATTGAAGTGCCCGTGTAACAGATGAGTTCTTGTCCGAAACCCTGATACTCCGAAAGAGTTTGTCCAATTTGTACATGAAGTGCGTCCAGTTTTTGCCGTGACCCTCTCTACTCTTTCGCACATGCTATGCGGGTGAAATGATGATACCATGCCAAGTTTCAACATTTTCAGAATTCATTTTGTAGTGATTTTCAATTTCACGGTCATTTAGCTCTCTAAACAATTAGGTAAATGACCGAAAAACAACAAATGATGTTAGAAGATGTTGGGAATTGATGATGTCGCTTTGAATGCTGTATACTGAACACAAAGTAAGTCCTGATTTCAAATAAGTTTAAAAAACATTGAAGTGCCCGT
>NW_021296986.1:7590-9251 GCF_002162155.2 Triticum dicoccoides | reverse complement strand
TCGCTTTGAATGCTGCATACTGAACACAAAAGAAGTCTAGAGTTCAAATAAGTTTAAAAAACATTGAAGTGCCCGTGTAACAGATGAGTTCTTGTCCGAAACCCTGATACTCCGAAAGAGTTTGTCCAATTTGTACATGAAGTGCGTCCAGTTTTTGCCGTGACCCTCTCTACTCTTTCGCACATGCTATGCGGGTGAAATGATGATACCATGCCAAGTTTCAACATTTTCAGAATTCATTTTGTAGTGATTTTCAATTTCACGGTCATTTAGCTCTCTAAACAATTAGGTAAATGACCGAAAAACAACAAATGATGTTAGAAGATGTTGGGAATTGATGATGTCGCTTTGAATGTTGTATACTGAACACAAAATAAGTCCGGATTTCAAATAAGTTTAAAAAACATTGAAGTGCACGTGTAACAGATGAGTTCTCGTCCGAAACCCTGATACTCCGAAAGAGTTTGTCCAATTTGTACATGAAGTTTGTCCAGTTTTTGCCATGACCCTCTCTACTCTTTCGCACATGCTATGCGGGTGAAATGATGACACCATGCCAAGTTTCAACATTTTCAGAATTCATTTTGTAGTGATTTTCAATTTCATGGTCATTTAGCTCTCTAAACAATTAGGTAAATGACCGAAAAACAACAAATGATGTTAGAACATGTTGGAAATTGATGACATTGCTTTGAATGCTGCATACTGAACACAAAAGAAGTCGGAGTTCAAATAAGTTTAAAAAACATCGAAATGCCCGTGTAACAGATGAGTTCTCGTCCGAAACCCTGATACTCCGAAAGAGTTTGTCCAGTTTGTACACGAAGTACCTTCCAGTTTTTGCCGTGACCCTCTCTACTCTTTTGCACATGCTATGCGGGTGAAATGATGATACCATGCCAAGTTTCAACATTTTCAGAATTCATTTTGTAGTGATTTTCAATTTCACGGTCATTTATCTCTCTAAACAATTAGGTAAATGACCGAAAAACAACAAATGATGTCAGAACATGTTGGAAATTGATGACGTCGCTTTGAATGCTGCATACTGAACACAAAAGAAGTCCAGAGTTCAAATAAGTTTAAAAAAAATTGAAGTGCCCGTGTAACAAATGAGTTCTCGTCCGAAACCCTGATACTCCGAAAGAGTTTGTCCAATTTGTACATGAAGAGCGTCCAATTTTTGCTGTGACCCTCTCTAATCTTTTGCACATGCTATGCGGGTGAAATGAAGATACCATGCCAAGTTTCAACATTTTCAGAATTCATTTTGTAGTGATTTTCAATTTCACGATCATTTAGCTCTCTAAACAATTAGGTAAATGACGAAAAACAACAAATGATGTTAGAAGATGTTGAAAATTGATGATGTCGCTTTGAATGCTGCATACTGAACACAAAATAAGTCCGGAGTTCAAATAAGTTTAAAAAACATTGAAGTGCCCGTGTAACAGATGAGTTCTCGTCCGAAACCCTGATACTCCGAAAGAGTTTGTCCAATTTGTACATGAAGTGCGTCCAGTTTTTGCCGTGACCCTCTCTACTCTTTCGCACATGCTATGCGGGTGAAATGATGATACCATGCCAAGTTTCAACATTTTCAGAATTCATTTTGTAGTGATTTTCAATTTCACGGTCATTTAGCTCTCTAAACAATTAGG
>NW_021296986.1:4870-6645 GCF_002162155.2 Triticum dicoccoides | reverse complement strand
GTGACCCTCTCTACTCTTTCGCACATGCTATGCGGGTGAAATGATGATACCATGCCAAGTTTCACCATTTTCAGAATTCATTTTGTAGTGATTTTCAATTTCACGATCATTTAGCTCTCTAAACAATTAGGTAAATGACCGAAAAACAACAAATGATGTTAGAAGATGTTGGAAATTGATGATGTCGCTTTGAATGCTGCATACTGAACACAAAATAAGTCCGGAGTTCAAATAAGTTTAAAAAACATTGAAGTGCCCGTGTAACAGATGAGTTTTCGTCCGAAACCCTGATACTCCGAAAGAGTTTGTCCAATTTGTACATGAAGTGCGTCCAGTTTTTGCCGTGACCCTCTCTACTCTTTTGCACATGCTATGCGGGTGTAATGATGATACCATGCCAAGTTTCAACATTTTCAGAATTCATTTTGTAGTGATTTTCAATTTCACGGTCATTTAGCTCTCTAAACAATTAGGTAAATGACCGAAAAAAACAAATGATGTTAGAACATGTTGGAAATTGATGACGTCGCTTTGAATGCTGCATACTAAACACAAAAGAAGTCCGGAGTTCAAATAAGTTTAAAAAACATTGAAGTGCCCGTGTAACAGATGAGTTCTCGTCCGAAACCCTGATACTCCGAAAGAGTTTGTCCAGTTTGTACGTGACATGCGTCAAGTTTTTGCCGTGACCCTCTCTACTCTTTCGCACATGCTATGCGGGTGAAATGATGATACCATGCCAAGTTTCAACATTTTCAGAATTCATTTTGTAGTGATTTTCAATTTCACGGTCATTTAGCTCTCTAAACAATTAGGTAAATGACCGAAAAACAACAAATGATGTTAGAACATGTTGGAAATTGATGACATCGCTTTGAATGCTGCATACTGAACACCAAAGAAGTCTAGAGTTCAAATAAGTTTAAAAAACATTGAAGTGCCCGTGTAACAGATGAGTTCTCGTCCGAAACCCTGATACTCCGAAAGAGTTTGTCCAGTTTGTACACGAAGTTCGTCCAGTTTTTGCCATGACCCTCTCTAGTCTTTTGCACATGCTATGCGGGTGAAATGATGATACCATGCCAAGTTTCAACATTTTCAGAATTCATGTTGTAGTGATTTTCAATTTCACGGTCATTTAGCTCTCTAAACAATTAGGTAAATGATCGAAAAACAACAAATGATGTCAGAACATGTTGGAAATTGATGACGTCGCTTTGAATGCTACATACTGAACACAAAAGAAGTCGGTGTTCAAATAAGTTTAAAAAACATCAAAGTGCCCGTGTAACAGATGAGTTCGTCCGAAACCCTGATACTCCGAAAGAGTTTGTCCAGTTTGTACACGAAGTGCGTCCAGTTTTTGCCGTGACCCTCTCTACTCTTTCGCACATGCTATGCGGGTGAAATGATGATACCATGCCAAGTTTCAACATTTTCAGAATTCATTTTGTAGTGATTTACAATTTCACGGTCATTTATCTCTGTAAACAATTAGGTAAATGTCCGAAAAACAACAAATGATGTCAGAACATGTTGGAAATTGATGATGTTTCTTTGAATGCTGCATACTGAACACAAAAGAAGTCTAGAGTTCAAATAAGTTTAAAAAACATTGAAGTGCCCGTGTAACAGATGAGTTCTTGTCCGAAACTTTGATACTCCGAAAGAGTTTGTCCAATTTGTACATGAAGTGCGTCCAGTTTTTGCCGTGACCCTCTCTACTCTTTCGCACATGCTATGCGGGTGAAATGATGATACCATGCCAAGTTTCA
>NW_021296986.1:1937-3815 GCF_002162155.2 Triticum dicoccoides | reverse complement strand
TTTGTAGTGATTTTCAATTTCACGATCATTTAGCTCTCTAAACAATTAGGTAAATGACCAAAAAACAATAAATAATGTTAGAAGATGTTGGAAATTGATGATGTCGCTTTGAATGCTGCATACTGAACACAAAATAAGTCCAGAGTTCAAATAAGTTTAAAAAACATTGAAGTGCCCGTGTAACAGATGAGTTCTCGTCCGAAACCCTGATACTCCGAAAGAGTTTGTCCAATTTGTACATGAAGTGCGTCCAGTTTTTGCCGTGACCCTCTCTACTCTTTCGCACATGCTATGCGGGTGAAATGATGATACCATGCCAAGTTTCAACATTTTCAAAATTCATTTTGTAGTGATTTTGAATTTCACTGTCATTTAGCTCTCTAAACAATTAGGTAAATGACCGAAAAAACAAGTGATGTTAGAACATGTTGGAAATTGATGACGTCGCTTCGAATGCTGCATACTGAACACAAAAGAAGTCCGGAGTTCAAATAAGTTTAAAAAACATTGAAGTGCCCGTGTAACAGATGAGTTCTCGTCCGAAACCCTGATACTCTGAAAGAGTTTGTCCAATTTGTACGTAACGTGCATCAAGTTTTTGCCGTGACCCTCTCTACTCTTTTGCACATGCTATGTGGGTGAAATGATGATACCATGCCAAGTTTCAACATTTTCAGAATTCATTTTGTAGTGATTTTCAATTTCACGGTCATTTAGCTCTCTAAACAATTAGGTAAATGACCGAAAAACAACAAATGATGTTAGAACATGTTGGAAATTGATGACGTCGCTTTGAATGTTGCATACTGAACACAAAAGAAGTTTAGAGTTCAAATAAGTTTAAAAAACATTGAAGTGCCCGTGTAACAGATGAGTTCTCGTCCGAAACCCTGATACTCCGAAAGAGTTTGTCCAGTTTGTACACGAAGTTCGTCCAGTTTTTGCCGTGACCCTCTCTAGTCTTTTGCACATGCTATGCGGGAGAAATGATGATACCATGCCAAGTTTCAACATTTTCAGAATTCATGTTGTAGTGATTTTCAATTTCACGGTCATTTAGCTCTCTGAACAATTAGTTAAATGACCGAAAAACAACAAATGATGTCAGAACATGTTGGAAATTGAGGACGTCGCTTTGAATGCTGCATACTGAACACAAAAGAAGTCAGAGTTCAAATAAGTTTAAAAAACATCAAAATGCCCGTGTAACAGATGAGTTCTCGTCCGAAACCCTGATACTCTGAAAGAGTTTGTCCAGTTTGTACACGAAGTGCGTCTAGTTTTTGCCGTGACCCTCTCTACTCTTTCGCACATGCTATGCGGGTGAAATGATGATACCATGCCAATTTTCAACATTTTTAGAATTCATGTTGTAGTGATTTTCAATTTCACGGTCATTTAGCTCTCTAAACAATTAGGTAAATGACCGAAAAACAACAAATGATGTCAGAACATGTTGGAAATTGATGACGTCGCTTTGAATGCAGCATACTGAACACAAAAGAAGTCGGAGTTCAAATAAGTTTAAAAAACATCGAAATGCCCGTGTAACAGATGAGTTCTCGTCCGAAACCCTGATACTCCGAAAGAGTTTGTCCAGTTTGTACACGAAGTACGTCCAGTTTTTGCTGTGACCCTCTCTACTCTTTCGCACATGCTATGCGGGTGAAATGATGATACCATGCCAAGTTTCAACATTTTCAGAATTCATTTTGTAGTGATTTTCAATTTCAAGGTCATTTATCTCTCTAAACAATTAGGTAAATGACCAAAAAACAACAAATGATGTCAGAACATGTTGGAAATTGATGACGTCGCTTTGAATGCTGCATACTGAACACAAAAGAAGTCCAGAGTTCAAATAAGTTTAAAAAACAT
>NW_021296986.1:0-940 GCF_002162155.2 Triticum dicoccoides | reverse complement strand
TTTTCAGAATTCATTTTGTAGTGATTTTCAATTTCAAGGTCATTTATCTCTCTAAACAATTAGGTAAATGACCAAAAAACAACAAATGATGTCAGAACATGTTGGAAATTGATGATGTCGCTTTGAATGCTGCATACTAAACACAAAATAAGTCCAGAGTTCAAATAAGTTTAAAAAACATTGAAGTGCCCGTGTAACAGATGAGTTCTCGTCCGAAACCCTGATACTCCGAAAGAGTTTGTCCAATTTGTACATGAAGTGCGTCCAGTTTTTGCCGTGACCCTCTCTACTCTTTCGCACATGCTATGCGGGTGAAATGATGATACCATGCCAAGTTTCAACATTTTCAAAATTCATTTTGTAGTGATTTTGAATTTCACGGTCATTTAGCTCTCTAAACAATTAGGTAAATGACCGAAAAAAACAAGTGATGTTAGAACATGTTGGAAATTGATGACGTCGCTTCGAATGCTGCATACTGAACACAAAAGAAGTCCGGAGTTTAAATAAGTTTAAAAAACATTGAAGTGCCCTTGTAACAGATGAGTTCTCGTCCAAAACCCTGATACTCTGAAAGAGTTTGTCCAATTTGTACGTGACGTGCGTCAAGTTTTTGCCGTGACCCTCTCTACTCTTTTGCACATGCTATGTGGGTGAAATGATGATACCATGCCAAGTTTCAACATTTTCAGAATTCATTTTGTAGTGATTTTCAATTTCACGGTCATTTAGCTCTCTAAACAATTAGGTAAATGACCGAAAAACAACAAATGATGTTAGAACATGTTGGAAATTGATGACGTCGCTTTGAATGTTGCATACTGAACACAAAAGAAGTTTAGAGTTCAAATAAGTTTAAAAAACATTGAAGTGCCCGTGTAACAGATGAGTTCTCGTCCGAAACCCTGATACTCCGAAAGAGTTTGTCCAGTTTGTACAC
>NW_021296985.1:0-1811 GCF_002162155.2 Triticum dicoccoides | reverse complement strand
AATGTCTCGGGTGGAGGTCTATTCCTTCGTTGACCGTGAGAGCTTGTCATGGGCTAAGTTGGGACTCCCCTGCAGGGATTGAACTTTCGAAAGCCGTGCCCGCGGTTATGGGCAGATGGGAATTTGTTAACGTCCGGTTGTAGAAAACCCGAAGTTGACCTTGTTTAAAATACGTCAACCGCGTGTGTAACCGTGATGGTCTCTTTCCGGCGGGGCCCGGGAAGTGAACACGGTTGTTGGAGTTATGCTTGACGTAGGTAGTCCAGGATCACTTCTTGATCATACTTTTATCGATCGTGCTTCGCCTTCTCTTCTCGCTCTCTTTTGCGTATAAGTTAGCCACCATATATGCTAGTCGCCTGCTGCAGCTCCACCTATATTCGCCTTATCCATTCCCATGAGCTTAAATAGTTTTGATCGCGTGGGTGTGAGATTGCTGAGTCCCTGTGGCTCACAGATATTACAACTCCAGGTGCAGGTCCAGGTGTTTCTGCTCCAGTTGACGATTACGAGCTTCAGTGGGAGTTCGATGAGGACTCTCAGCGTTACTATGTGTCTTTTCCGGATGATCAGTAGTGGTGCCTAGTTGGGGTTGTCGATTCAGGACCTTGTCGCATGTTGGGTTCTTTTCTATTTTGGCGCCGTAGTCGGGCCATGAGTGCTTGTTTGATGGATGTTATTTATGTACTCTGATGTGACGTGGCGAGTGTAAGCCAACTATGTTATCTTCCCCTTTTATTATATATTACATGGGATGTTGTAATGACTGCCTGACTTGCGACATTGCTTTCAATGCGGTTATGCCTCTAAGTCGTGCCTCGACACGTGGGAGCTATAGCCGCATCGAGGGCGTTACAAGTTGGTAATCAGAGCCATCCCCGACCTTAGGAGCCCCATTGCTTGATCGTTTTAGCAGCCGAGTTGTGTCTAGAAAAATGTTTTGAGTCCTTAGGAATTATATATCGGAGAGCTTAGGAATTCTTTTTACTTCCCAGTCTCCTCATCGCTCTGGTAAGGCATCCTGGCGTAGAGTTTTGACTCTTCTCTTCTAAAATTTCACTAAAAAATTTTTTTTAGGTTCACGCGAGTATCTTGGTTTTGTTCCGATGGTTTTGTGACGAGAACATTGTTCTTGGTGCCTCCTATCTTTAGGGGTTGTGGCAGTGTCCCGGGGAGTTGAGCTCCGAGGTGTTGTCATCACAATTTTATCGTTGCAATTCTGGTATACTTGAGATATGTTCGCCGACATCGAAAATCTCTTTTATGCAGTTCGTTGGTGAGATAACCTCGACGCCACCCAGAACTGGGGCGGGAGTTCGGGAGTATCGCCATAACTTGTATAACGGATGCTTTTCGAAGGTTGAGGTAGATGGTTTCCGAAGTTTTCCTGGTTATGTGTTGAAGGATGGATACAGCTGGATGTAGGATTTGCTAGTTTGGGTGAGATATTGTGCTTCCCCTGTATCCCCAACACCTGATTGCATAACCGGAAAGGTTCGGGAATTTCATAGGTGGGAATTCTAGTAGCTCTAGTTCTTCTTCCACGGATATTGGTTTGAGATTGGGATTTCTTACCGATTATTCGTTCTTGATCGTACCTTGTTGTATTATTTCTCTACCTTAAATTCTTCGTGGCTTCTCAATTTATGGATATGTGACCATTTCAAGAGAAATTCATTCGTTCATTCTGTTCGGATGTGAAGACTATATGTTGCAATTTTTCATTCCGTTGGATTCAGCTTCTATATTGTTGTCTATCAATGTGCTAATGGTGGTCAACCTCTTCAGGATGGCTCCTCCAACGCGCACGA
>NW_021296984.1:0-1269 GCF_002162155.2 Triticum dicoccoides | reverse complement strand
TTGATTAGTTGAACTTAATTATCATGAACTTAGTCTAAAATCTTTGCAATATGTCTTGTAGATCAAATGGCCAACGTAGTCCTCAACTTCAACGCGTTCCTAGAGAAAACTAAGCTGAAAGACGATGGCAGCAACTATACGGACTGGGTCCGGAACCTGAGGATCATCCTCATAGCTGCCAAGAAAGATTATGTCCTACAAGCACCGCTTGGTGACGCACCCGTTCTCCCTGCGGAACAAGACGTTATGAACGCTTGGCAGGCACGTTCCGATGACTACTCCCTCGTTCAGTGCGGCATGCTTTACAGCCTAGAGCCGGGGCTCCAAAAGCGTTTTGAGAGACATGGAGCATATGAGATGTTCGAAGAGCTGAAAATGGTTTTCCAAGCTCATGCCCGGGTCGAGAGATATGAAGTCTCCGACAAATTCTTCAGCTGTAAGATGGAGGAAAACAGTTCTGTCAGTGAGCACATACGCACTATGTCTGGGTTGCATAACCGCTTGACTCAGCTGGGAGTTAATCTCCCGGATGATGCGGTCATTGACAGAATCCTCCAGTCGCTTCCACCAAGCTACAAGAGCTTTGTGATGAACTTCAATATGCAGGGGATGGAAAAGACCATTCCTGAAGTATTTGCTATGCTGAAATCAGCAGAGGTAGAAGTCAGGAAGGAACATCAAGTGTTGATGGTCAATAAAACCACTAAGTTCAAGAAAGGCAAGGGTAAAAAGAACTTCAAGAAGGACGGCAAGGAGGTTGCCGCGCCCGGCAAGCAAGCTGCCGGGAGGAAGCCAAAGAATGGACCCAAGCCCGAGACTGAGTGCTTTTATTGCAAGGGAAGCGGTCACTGGAAGCGGAACTGCCCTAAGTACTTAGCGGATAAGAAGGCCGGCAAAACAAAAGGTATATGTGATATACATGTAATTGATGTGTACCTTACTAGTGCCCGTAGTAGCTCCTGGGTATTTGATACCAGTGCAGTTGCTCACATTTGTAACTCAAAGCAGGGGCTGCGGAATAAGCGGAAACTGGCAAAGGACGAGGTGACGATGCGCGTCGGGAATGGTTCCAAGGTCAATGTGATCGCCGTCGGCACGCTACCTCTGCATCTCCCTTCGGGATTAGTTTTAAACCTTAATAATTGTTATTTAGTGCCAGCTTTGAGCATGAACATTGTATCGGGATCTCGTTTAATTCGAGATGGCTACTCTTTTAAATCTGAGAATAATGGTTGTTCCATTTTTATGAGAGATATGTTTTATGGTCAT
>NW_021296983.1:0-1286 GCF_002162155.2 Triticum dicoccoides | reverse complement strand
GGCTTGATCGAGGATACGAATGGGGTACTCTCGATAGGTAAGATTATCTTGGAGATCAAGCGTTTCGTGGTCCACTTCACGGATAGGATCCGAGAAGCAACGCCTGAGTTGAGAAATGTGGAAGACATCGTGAACTCTGGAGAGGTGCGGAGGTAGTTCCAATTGGTAGGCAACTTCTCCTCGTTTGGCAAGAATGCGAAAAGGTCCAATGTAACGAGGAGCCAATTTGCCTTTGATACCGAAACGATGGGTTCCCTTCAGAGGGGTGACCCGAAGATAAGCCTTCTCGTCAACCTCGAAAGTCATAGCCTTATGTTTTCGGTCATATTGACTCTTTTGACGAGATTGGGCTGTTCTCAACTTTTCACGAACGATACGAACTTGTTCTTCTGCTTCCTGAATCATATCCGGGCCAAAGAATTGTCTTTCCCCGGTCTCTGACCAGTTAAGGGGTGTTCGACATCGCCGTCCATAGAGGACTTCAAAAGGGGCTTTACCCAAGCTGGATTGATAGCTGTTGTTGTAAGCGAATTCGGCAAATGGAAGGCACTTCTCCTAGTCCATTCCGAACGAGATAACAGAGGCTCGAAGCATGTCTTCTAGAATCTGATTGACGCGTTCCACTTGACCACTTGACTGAGGGTGGAAAGCGGTGCTAAAGGAGAGACGGGTTCCCATAGCATTTTGGAAACTTTCCCAAAATCGAGAGGTGAAAAGACTTCCTCGATCCGAATTGATTTCCAAAGGGACACCATGAAGAGACACTATTCGGGAGATGTATAAGTCTGCCAGCTGACTAGCGGTTATACTCTCACGAATAGGTAAGAAATGAGCTACTTTGGAAAGACGATCGACCACAACGAAAATAGCATTATTCCCTCTTTTGGTCCTGGGAAAACCGGTAATGAAATCCATACCAATTTTATCCCATTTCCATTCAGGAATAGCTAATGGTTGAAGGGTGCCAGCAGGCCGTTGATGCTCTGCTTTTACACGACGACAGACGTCGCAATTAGCAATATACTGAGCGATTTCTCTCTTCATCCTAGTCCACCAGAACCTCTGGCGTAGGTCCTGATACATTTTTGTGCTACCGGGGTGAATGGTGAGAGGAGATTCATGAGCTTCCTTAAGGATTAATCGCCTTAGGTTGCGCACTTTGGGAACTACTAGTCGATTCCCGAAGTATACGACTCCTTGATCATTAACGGAGAAACAATTCGCAATTCCTTTCTGAATGTTTCTCTTGATGCGGGAGATTCCCGGATCTACCTTCTGTGCGTTGA
>NW_021296982.1:0-1406 GCF_002162155.2 Triticum dicoccoides | reverse complement strand
AGGGCGTGGCTACGGCGAGGGGGTGGCGGCGATGGCGTCGGCCATGGCTGGGGCGTGCGAGGAGGAGGAGCTGGAGAGGAGAGGGGGTGTCTGGGGGGTTCGGGGGAGAGAGGGAGGCCGATCCACGACGTCACCTGGCGAGGGGAGCGGCGAGGCGGCGAGCAGGTGCGTGGCGCACGCCGCGGTCGCCGTCGGGCACCTGCCTGCCTGCCTGGCCGGCAAGCAGCTCGCTGGAGCGGTGCTGGGCTGGGCCGGCAGGTGGGCCGGGGCAGGCGCCAGGTAAGTTTTTTTCATTTTCTTCTGTTTTCTGTTTTTTTAATACTTCTGCAACTTTGTTGAATTAAATAAAATACCTAGGCAACTTCAAAAATCACCAAATCACTCCTGGTCCATAGTTGGATTATTTCCAACATGAAACATTTTAGTTTGGAGATATTTGAGCATTTAAATATTTTATATAATTTTAAATGCCCAAATTCAAATATTTATGAATTAATTCAAAAACCCTAGGATGGCCTAGGAAAATGTGCACCACTTTTGGCAGAGGTTCTGAACCAAGACAAAAATGATGGGCATTTTAGAAGGGCATTTCAGGTTCATTGAAAATTATTTTAGTAAACCCTAGTTGGTTTCAGAGGGGACTGGGGGTTCTGTCATCCCCATTTCAAGTTTCTGATGAAAAAGTAAACATGATGCAACACTCTAATGCATGACTAGCTAGGGTGTGACAACTCACCCCCACTCAAAAGAATCTCGTCCCGAGATTTGGGTTCCTCCAGGAGGAAGGCGGGATACTCGAGTCGAAGACGATCCTCCCTTTCCCAAGTTGCTTCATCCTCAGAATGGTGCGACCATTGAACCTTGAGAAACTTGATATTATGACGTCGAGTGGTACGCTCGGCCTGATCGAGGATACGAATGGGGTATTCTCGATATGTAAGATTATCTTGGAGATCAAGCGTTTCGTAGTCCACTCCACGGATAGGATCCGAGAAGCAACGCCTGAGTTGAGAAACGTGGAAGACATCGTGGACTCTGGAGAGATGCGGAGGTAGTTCCAGCTGGTAGGCAACTTCTCCTCGTTTGGCGAGAATGCGAAAAGGTCCAATGTAACGAGGAGCCAATTTGCCTTTGATACCGAAACGATGGGTTCCCTTCAGAGGGGTGACCCGAAGATAAGCCTTCTCGTCAACCTCGAAAGTCATAGCCTTATGTTTTCGGTCATATTGACTCTTTTGACGAGATTGAGCTGTTTTCAACTTTTCACGAACGATACGAACTTGTTCTTCTGCTTCCTGAATCATATCCGGGCCAAAGAATTGTCTTTCCCCGGTCTCTGACCAGTTAAGGGGTGTTCGACACCGTCGTCCATAGAGAACTTCAAAAGGGGCTTTACCCAAGCTAGA
>NW_021296981.1:0-1390 GCF_002162155.2 Triticum dicoccoides | reverse complement strand
GGTGACAAGATGATCATGGAGCCCCGAAGATGAAGATCAATGGAGCTATATGATATTGGCCATATCATGTCACAACTATATAATTGCATGTGATGTTTATTATGTATTATGCATCTTGTTTACTTAGGACGACGGTAGTAAATAAGATGATCCCTTATAAAATTTCAAGAAGTGTTCTCCCCTAACTGTGCACCGTTGCTACAGTTCGTCGTTTCTAAGCACCACGTGATGATCGGGTGTGATGGATTCTTACGTTCACATACAATGGGTGTAAGACAGTTTTACACAGCGAAAACACTTAGGGTTAACTTGACGAGCCTAGCATGTGCAGACATGGCCTCGGAACACGGAGACCGAAAGGTCGAACACGAGTCGTATGGAAGATACGATCAACATGAAAATGTTCACCGACGATGACTAGTCCGTCTCACGTGATGATCGGACACGGACTAGTCGACTCGGATCGTGTAACACTTAGATGACTAAAGGGATGTCTAATCTAAGTGGGAGTTCATAATTTGATTAGAACTTTATTATCATGAACTTAGTCTAAAACCTTTGCAAATATGTCTTGTAGACCAATGGCCAATGCTAATGTCAACATGAACTTCAACGCGTTCCTAGAGAAAACCAAGCTGAAAGATGATGGCAGCAACTATACGGACTGGGTCCGGAACCTGAGGATCATCCTCATAGCTGCCAGGAAACAATATGTCCTAGAAGGACCGCTAGGTGACGCTCCCGTCCCAGAGAACCAAGACATTATGAATGCTTGGCAGTCTCGCGCTGATGATTACTCCCTCGTTCAGTGCGGCATGCTTTACAGCTTAGAACCGGGGCTCCAAAAGCGTTTTGAGCATCACGGAGCATATGAGATGTTCAAAGAGCTGAAACTAGTTTTTCAAGCTCATGCCCGGGTCGAGAGATATGATGTCTCCGACAAGTCCTACAGTTGTAAGATGGAGGAGAACAGTTCTGTCAGTGAGCACATCCTGAAGATGTCTGGGTTGCACAACCGTATGACCCAGCTGAACATTAACCTCCCAGATGAGGCGGTCATTGACAGAATCCTCCAGTCGCTCCCACCAAGCTACAAGAGCTTTGTGATGAACTACAACATGCAGGGAATGGAAAAGACCATTCCTGAAGTGTTCTCGATGCTGAAGTCAGCAGAGGCTGAAATCAAGAAAGAACATCAAGTGTTGATGGTCAATAAGACCACTAAGTTCAAGAAGGGCAAGGGTAAGAAGAACTTCAAGAAGGACGGCAAAGATGTTGCCGCGCCTGGTAAGCCAGTTACCGGGAAGAAGTCAAAGAATGGACCCAAGCCTGAGACTGAGTGCTTTTATTGCAAGGGGAAGGGTCACTGGAAGCGGAACTGCCCCAAATA
>NW_021296980.1:0-990 GCF_002162155.2 Triticum dicoccoides | reverse complement strand
ACTCAGACATGATAGCTTCCGTTTGTGCTTTGACTTGTATGCTCTGAATGTTGGGTCGTGAGACCCCTGTTTGTAATATCTCGCTCCTCGGAGCCTATGGAATAAATACTTGAGTCGTAGAGTCATGTTGTGATGCCATGTTGTATTTGCACATATCGAGCATATTGTGTGTATGTTATTGAAATGCTTGGTATGTGTGGGATCTGACCATCTAGTTGTTTATCTTTAGTAGCCTCTCTTACCGGGAAATGTCTCCTAGTGTTTCCACCGAGCCATGGTAGCTTGCTACTGCTTCGGAACACTTAGGCTGGCCGGCATGTGTCCTTCTTCGTTCCTGTGTCTGTCCCTTCGGGGAAATGTCACGCGGTGAATACCGGAGTCCTGTTAGCCCGCTACAGCCCGGTTCACCGGAGTCCTGCTAGCCCAGTGCTACAGCCTGGATTCACTCGCTGATGACCGATACGTTCGATGCTGGGTCATGGATGCCTGTCCCTGTAAGTCTACGCCGCTTTGGGTTTACGACTAGCCATGTCAGCCCGGGCTCCTTATCATATGGATGCTAGCGACACTGTCATATACGTGTGCCAAAAGGCGCAAACGGTCCCGGGCAAAGGTAAGGCGACACCCGTGGGAATACCGTGCGTGAGGCCGCAAAGTGATATGAGGTGTTACATGCTAGATCGATGTGGCATTGAGTCGGGGTCCTGACATCCACCTCCTGAATAGGCCTTCCATCTTCTTAAGAGCAAAAGACTTGATTAATTGCTCTATAACTGGCTTCTCCGGATCCTCCTCTGGCGGTAGGGTGAAATTTGCCTTCAGCTCGGTCCAAAGATCATCTTTCTGCATATCATTGGCATAAGACACCTCAGGGTCTTCGTTCTTAGGCTTATACCATTGGTGGATGCTGATCGGGATCCTATCCCTAACAAGAACCCCGCACTGAGCAGCAAATGCGTTCTTTGTCCGGATGGGTTCAATCGGTTCGCC
>NW_021296979.1:0-1560 GCF_002162155.2 Triticum dicoccoides | reverse complement strand
TCATAGACAGACAAAGAGCCTTGCTTCAGATTGCGGAATTCCTGACGCTTACTCTCAACCACACTTTGAGGGATGTGATGAGCGCGGAAATCTTGACGGAAATCGTCCCAAGTGATAACACGTCCACCTCTGGAATCCTTGTACTGCTGGAACCACTCAGCAGCCTGATCTTTGAGCTGGAAAGAAGCGAACTTGACGAAATCTTCAGGCCTGACGTTGCTACATTCAAAATGCTTGCCCAGATCCACTAGCCAATCGTCAGCATCGGTAGCCTCAACACAACCGCTGAACGTCTTTGGGCCATTAGCAAGGAACTGGTTCAGAGTAGCAAAGTGGTGCTGATTATGGCCTTGATTCCCTTGACTGCCTTGATTGCGCTCTTGGAGAATTTGCATGATCAACTGTGTATTTGCATTAGTAGCGGCCATCACAGCTTGCCATGCTTCCGGAGGAGGCGGAGGTGGAGGCGGATTAGGATTCGGAGTCGTGCGCGTTGGAGGAGCCATCCTGAAGAGGTTGACCACCATTAGCACATAGATAGACAACAATATAGAAGCTGAATCCAACGGAATGAAAATTGCAACATATAGTCTTCACATCCGAACAAAATGAACGAATGCATTCCTCTTCAAATGGTCAAATATCCATAAATTGAGAAGCCACGAAGAATTAAGGAAGAGAAATAATTCAACAAGGTACGGATCAAGAACGAATAATCGGTAAGAAATCCCAATCTCAAACCAATATCCGTGGAAGAAGAACTAGAGCTACTAGAATTCCCACCTATGAAATTCCCGAACCTTTCCGGTTATGCAATCAGGTGTTGGGGATACAGGGGAAGCACAATATCTCACCCAAACTAGCAAATCCTACATCCAGCTGTATCCATCCTTCAACACATAACCAGGAAAACTTCGGAAACCATCTACCTCAACCTTCGAAAAGCATCCGTTATACAAGTTATGGCGATACTCCCGAACTCCCGCCCTAGTACTGGGTGGCGTCGAGGTTATCTCACCAACGAACTGCATAAAAGAGATTTTCGATGTCGGCGAACATATCTCAAGTATACCAGAATTGCAACGATAAAATTGTGACGACAACACCTCGGAGCTCAACTCCCCGGGACACTGCCACAACGCCTAAAGACAGGAGGCACCAAGAACAATGTTCTCGTCACAAAACCATCGGAACAAAACCAAGATACTCGCGTGATCCTAAAAAAAAATTTAGTGAAATTTGAGAAGAGAAGAGTCAAAACTCTACGCCAGGATGCCTTACCAGAGCGATGAGGAGACTGGGAAGTAAAAAGAATTCCTAAGCTCTCCGATATATAATTCCTAAGGACTCAAAACATTTTTCTAGACACAACTCGGCTGCTAAAAACGATCAAGCAATGGGGCTCCTAAGGTCGGGGAAGGCTCTGATTACCAACTTGTAACGCCCTCGATGCGGCTATAGCTCCCACGTGTCGAGGCACGACTTAGAGGCATAACCGCATTGAAAGCAATGTCGCAAGTCAGGCAATCATTACAACATCCCATGTAATATATAATAAAA
>NW_021296978.1:0-879 GCF_002162155.2 Triticum dicoccoides | reverse complement strand
GAGTGGGGAGCGGGGGTTATGCAGGGGGCGAGTGGGCTGGCCTGGGGGCCCGATGGCCTGCTGGGCCGAGGCCCAGTGGGGGGGGGGTTGCTCTTTTTTTTTTGTCTGTTTAGCTTTTCTCTTTTGTATTTTCTTATTTATTTTACCTTTTCTGTTTTAAATTTTAGACCCACATTATTTTACTTAGTAAAATATGACAACAACTCCTAAAATAACGTTTCAAAATAACCCTCAGCCACAAAAGGTTTTAACCCAAAATAAATTAGTTTTATGTTTTATAAAATACCAAAGGCATTTAAAAATTGTTTTTGCTACCGTTTAAATCATTTTAGTGCATTTATACATTATATAAAAATGTGGATTATTCATCATAGTCATCTGTGCAATAAGTGACACAACCTGGACATTTTGGTTTTTAATATTTGAAAACTTTTGATGTTTGCCTGATTTTGAATTTGAATTAGAATCGGTTTCGAACTAACGCAAGATTAGCATCAGCAATCAAGGTGACGTGGCATCATTAGCAAAGGTTTACTGTAGCTTGATTATCCGGGCGTCACAATTCTCCTCCACTACAAGAAATCTCGTCCCGAGATTTAAGAGGGGAGTAAGGGGGGGAAGGTTTGGTAACGAATATAGCGGGTCTTCTCATCCTGGCTTGCTCTTCTCGAAGAGGTCAATCCAATATATTGATGCCTTCATACTTCTGCTTCAGGTCAAAATGATGAAGTCGCCATCCTTTCTTCGGGATCTTCATCGTACTTACGAAAAGGATATGGGGGGAAGACTCGGGAAGGGCGGGCCTTACCAGGTTGACTATCTGGTACATAACATCGGGGAGGGTGGCGGAAGTAACTCTCGAATTGAAACTTAAGAAAA
>NW_021296977.1:0-1037 GCF_002162155.2 Triticum dicoccoides | reverse complement strand
CATGTCTGTACATGCTAGGCTCGTCAAGTCAACCTAAGTGTTTGCATGTGTAAATCTGTCTTACACCCGTTGTATGTGAACGTCTGAATAAAACACCCGATCATCACGTGGTGTTTTGAAACAGCGAACTGTCGCAACGGTGCACAGTTAGGGGGAACACTTCTTGAAATTATTGTGAGGGATCATCTTATTTACTACCGTCGTTCTAAGTAAACAAGATGCAAAACATGATAAACATCACATGCAATCAAATAATAAACGTGACATGATATGGCCATTATCACATAGCTCCTTTGATCTCCATCTTGGGGCTCCATGATCATCTTGTCACCGGCTTGACACCATGATCTCCATCATCATGATCTCCATCATCGTGTCTCCATGAAGTTGCTCGCCAACTATTACTTCTACTACTATGGCTAACGCGTTTAGCGATAAAGTAAAGTAATTTACATGGCGTTTCTTGATGACACACAGGTCATATAAAAGACTAAAGACAACTCCTATGGCTCCTGCCGGTTGTCATACTCATCGACATGCAAGTCGTGAATCCTATTACAATAGCATGAACATCTCATACATCACATTTAGATCATTCATCATTCATCACAACTTTGGTCATATCATATCACAAACCACTTGCTGCAAAAACAAGTTAGACGTCCTCTAATTGTTGTTGCAAGTTTTACGTGGCTGAATTAGGGTTCTAGCAAGAACGTTTTCTTACCTACGTTAAAGCCACAACGTGATTTGTCAACTTCTATTTACCCTTCATAAGGACCCTGTTCATCGATTCCGCTCCAACTAAAGTAGGAGAGACAGACACCCGCCAGCCACCTTATGCAACTAGTGCATGTTAGTCGGTGGAACCGGTCTCACGTAAGCGTACGTGTAAGGTTGGTCCGGGCCGCTTCATCCCACAATACCGCTGAAGCAAGAAAGGACTAGTAACGGCAAGAAAGTTGACAAATCTACGCCCACAACAAATTGTGTTCTACTCGCGCAAGAAGAACTACGCATAGACCTAGCTCATGATG
>NW_021296976.1:0-1783 GCF_002162155.2 Triticum dicoccoides | reverse complement strand
ACACTTTGATCATACCTTTTCTACTACCCAGTTTTATTGCATTAGATCAACCCTCACACATTGCATGGTTAGGATCTAATTAAATTGTGGGATGGGAACTAGATGAGGTAGTACCTATTACCTGTTTATTATCAAACCTTCGGGAGTTACTTCTATGTTTGCTTATTATGCCATGCTATGCTAGTAGACGTGGATTGGGTGAGTGATATCCATGACAGATGTGAGTTTGGTTAATTAATGGTTTATCTAAGGTGGCAACTTAAACACACATCTAGGTGGATTGAGGCACCTGGGTATTCCAGGACTTGCCTGTTTTCTTTTGGACCGCCACCCAGGCTCAAAGGGATCATGAGACTATTCATACTAGAAACTTCCGTGTGCAGCCACAAGCTATTATGGGCTCTAGCATAGTTGACTAAGTTGTGCGAACTCTTATAGTGGTAGACTAGCAGATGTAGGGGATGTAGGTGGTACGGTCTACCCGATCGTAAGGTGCTAGCGCTTCTGAAAGACTATGTCTCGGTCATCCGTCTTCTCAAACACCCAGTAGTGCGAGAAACTCAACGGAGGCGATCGAGTCTTGTGGGGAAAAGTGCGCAAATCTCTGCAGAGTGTAATAAACTAATCATGGTTAGCCGTGTCCCCGGTTATGGACATCTTGAGTATCTAGTACCTGAATTATCATGTGAATCTCAACATGTTACTCTAAATTAATTTTGTTTGGTTATGTTTAATGATGATGCTTAATTGGGATTGAGAATGCTGTCAACCATTCTCAATGTTTAACAACTACCATGATAGTTAAATAAATTTTATTCCTTTGAAGTAGGGAAAAATTGGCTTTACGCAAAACTGTAACCATAGAGCTTTCCACCAGCCAAATATTCATATAGTATAGCTGTTTCATTCCATTACTCTCTATGTGTTACATTGCCAGCGTATTCCATGTGCTGACCCGTTTCGGGCTGCAACATTAATGTTGCAGACTTTTCAAACGACGATTAAGGAGTTTTAGGTCGTGGTTCTATACTCAGTGATGCCGTTGGAGTTGATGGACTCACTTCCGCTGTTATCGTTATTAGATGGCCTTAAGCCATATTTATTGTAATAAATTCTCTTTTGAGACACTCGATGTAATAAGTGTGTGATTGCTACTCTACTATAAATCCTCCGAGTACTGTGTGGTGTTAGCATTACTGATCCAGGGATGACACCGGAGCACAGAGATCAGACTGTTTGAGGTCTGGTCGCTACAGACATGGTATCAGAGCACACGCTGACTGTAGGACACGACCACTAAGCTAAAAGACCTAGACAACTATTCACTCTCTTCTCTTCTGACTTCTCATCTTTTCTACTCTTTTAGGATGGCGAATGCAAGGAACGAGTTCAAGCAACCGGATGAAGATACACCCTTTGGACGTCACTTGAAGGAAGTCACTAGATACCTGAACATAGGAGTACCAAGCTTCACAGGAACCTATAACACCACTTTACCTGAAGAAGAGCTCTGGATGATTCAAGTTCAAGTTCCAGGAAGGACGTTCATGCCAGTCACTGAGCCCATTGAGTTTTCTTTTGATGCACCAACTTGGAGTCTAGGAAAGAGCATGGCAGCTCACATCGCCATGGGACGCATTGGAGAAGTCTACCACAAGGATCTCAAGGATACTATCTACCAGATTTGTGGGCGCCGAGATGAACACTGGGAGATGATCAGCACCAGGAAGGGTAGATCAATCGCAGCTTTTATCCAGGAGCTAAACCAGCACATTCGACGACA
>NW_021296975.1:0-960 GCF_002162155.2 Triticum dicoccoides | reverse complement strand
TATAGCTTTGCTAAAATGTGCCTGAGCGCAGTTCACCTTATTCTACGCGCCGCACCCTCTCTCAGCGCTCCTAACTGTCGACATGTCTAATCCCTAGACGGCTGAGAGACCAAACCCACCTGCATGCACCACGATCTAGTTTGATCGTAAATATCTGGACACAAGTGGTACAACATAGTAAACCGATTACCACTCAGATTCTCTGTTTCATTGATTAGGAAATTGTCATGCTCTTATTGTAAAATAATATTGTATTAGTAAATTATTTTACTATGTTGATTTTGTTCTCAAGCATTACTAGATGCAACGTTCTGACAATAGTTTTCATTGGAGCATTACTATGTGCCTTACTTAGTTTACAACCACATCTAAGAAATAAAAGCAGGTTGGCTGATTTGGAAGGCTTATGGTAACGCATTCAATTTCTTTAAGAACTGTGTGTGGCATCTAGTAATCAATTAAATGTCATTACTTTTTCTGGCATGCGATTTTACCATCGATCATTAGCATGTCCACCCGCTTGATTGGTTGAGAGGCACACCTGGGTGCTCGTAAAAAATTCAGTCTTTCTAGTAATCAGGTTACTAGCTTTCACGCACCACTCATCCATCCTTTACTACTAGTAATATTTAATGGTTCTGGTAATCTTGATACGAGGCTACCACGTACTCTTGTAGTATATGTTGTCTATAGTAATCTCATTACCCACTGGCAGACATCACTCCTTGGCACTTTAATATCTATGGTAATGTAGTTACTAGGTTGTGCCACATAATACTGTATAAGTAATCTTCAAAAGGCATTTATGTATCAAAAATAGTAATATTGTCAGGGTGTACCATGCACCACTTAGCCTTGTAATTGGTCTGGTAACCTATTTACTAGGCTACTACGTACAAAGGTAATAAGCAAATCTAGTTTTACTACTAGTTAGTCCTTATTACTCAGCTGGTCAATCCT
>NW_021296974.1:0-1128 GCF_002162155.2 Triticum dicoccoides | reverse complement strand
AAACCTGAACTGAGGAATTTTGGAAGCCTCAAAAACTTAAATAAAAGAAGGGCAAAAACCCTAAAAATCTCATTCATTGCTCCAAAATGCTCTTCTTAAATGTTTGATAATTTTGGTAAGGGTTCTGGTCCCAACCAAAATATTGAACATTTTTAAGGATTTATTTTTGGGACTTTGAATTTAAATCATTAGCTATTTGAATTTGAATTATATTCATATAACTAGAATATAATTTCAAATACCCCTGAAATATTTTATGAGCTTTTGGAAAAGTCCATATAGCAAAATAAAAATATTCAGAGGAGCTTTGGCATTGTTTGAATTATTTTTTAATTCAAAACAGTGGCAAAAGAATTAAATAAAAGAAAAACAGAACAGAAATAAAAGACAGAGAGAGAGAGAAGGAAGTTACCTGTCAGCCCACCCGGCCCAAACCTACCTGGCGGCCTAGCTGGCAGGCCCAGCCCACCACTCCCCCCCTGTCGCCTTCCTCCTCGCGCTAGTAGGCGCAGGCGCGTGGCCGGAGCGCGCGGGCACACGCCCAGGCCACCTCCTGCCTCTCTGCCTGTCTCCCCGTCGCCCTGAGGATGCCACGCACCCCCCTGGACCGCTCTCACTCTCCCCCATTCCTTCTTCTCTCTTCTTTGGCTCTCTCACTCGCGCGACCGAGGACCGCCGTCGCCGCCGCTCGTCGCAGTCGTAGCCACCACCGTCGTTCCACCCCACCAGAGTGACCAAAGGCTCCGCCTCGACGCCCCCGACCTCTCCATGGAGCTACGCAACGCCGGGAGCCCTGCATCGCCGCCCACGTCGCCGTTCCCCTCCTCGGCCACCGGAGATCGTCGCCGCCGATTCGCTGCACTCCGGCCGCCCCCGAGCCCACTAACCCTCCCTGCAGCTCCGCGGTGAGCCTTTGACCCGATTCCCCCTCTCCCCGTGCCCTATCTCCCTCTCTAGCCGCCGTTCACAACGAGCCGAGAGCTCTTCGCCGACGGCCATGGCGCCGCCGCGGCCACAGTTGCTGCCGCCCGTGTTTGAGCACGTGTCTGCGCTCAGCGTGGTCCCAGGAGCCCAGAACAAGCATCCGTTCGTCCTCTCGTCAACCGTAGCCTCATTTCCGTCGAGGTC
>NW_021296973.1:0-936 GCF_002162155.2 Triticum dicoccoides | reverse complement strand
TATTACACATGTTCATAGTGTAGATGCCAAAAGATTTAAAGTTGATAACGATAGTCCCACATACTTGTGGCACTGCCGCCTTGGTCACATTGGTGTCAAGCGCATGAAGAAGCTCCATGCCGATGGACTTTTAGAGTCTCTTGATTATGAATCGTTTGACACGTGCGAACCATGCCTCTTGGGCAAAATGACCAAGACTCCGTTCTCCGGAACAATGGAGCGAGCAACCAACTTGTTGGAAATCATACATACCGATGTGTGCGGTCCAATGAGTGTTGAGGCTCGCGGAGGATATCGTTATGTTCTCACTCTCACAGATGACTTGAGTAGATATGGGTATGTCTACTTAATGAAACACAAGTCTGAGACCTTTGAAAAGTTCAAGGAATTTCAGAATGAGGTAGAGAATCAACGTGACCGAAAGATAAAATTCTTACGATCAGATAGTGGAGGAGAATACTTAAGTCACGAATTTGGTACACACTTAAGGAAATGTGGAATTGTTTCACAGCTCACGCCGCCTGGAACACCTCAGCGAAACGGTGTGTCCGAATGTCGTAATCGCACTCTATTGGATATGGTGCGGTCTATGATGTCTCTTACCGATTTACCGCTATCATTTTGGGGATACGCTCTAGAGACAGCTACATTCACTTTAAATAGGGCACCGTCTAAATCCGTTGAGACGACACCGTATGAATTATGGTTTGGAAAGAAACCTAAGCTGTCGTTTCTAAAAGTTTGGGGATGCGATGCTTATGTCAAGAAACTTCAACCTGAAAAGCTCGAACCCAAGTCGGAAAAATGCGTATTCATAGGATACCCTAAGGAAACTGTCGGGTATACCTTCTACTTAAGATCCGAAGGCAAGATCTTTGTTGCCAAGAACGGATGCTTTCTGGAAAAAGAGTTTCTCTCGAAAGAAGTAAGTGGGAG
>NW_021296972.1:0-974 GCF_002162155.2 Triticum dicoccoides | reverse complement strand
TCAGGAACTGAGTTCTGTGTTTGTGATCCATGATTCAGCTACTACCACGCATTGGGCCCGAAACCAATGGACCCTCTCGGCTTCTTGATCACCCTTGTCCTCTGTCCAGGAGTTGCAAGTAGTTTCTGGTGTTTGTAGTATGCTGGAGGCCGTGCGCAGCGCTGACCGTAGGGGTGGGCTGTGATGCGGTAGGCACGTGGCCGGGTAAACCGGGCGCCCGTTTGGTGTCACGGAACCCTGTTCACATCGTTTGGGGCTGTGAGCGAAACTCCGGCCGGATCTCCTCATGGATGGAACCCGAATAGGCGATAAACCTGGACTAGAGACTTGAGTGTTTAGGCAGGCCGTGGCCGACACCCACGTTGGGCTTCTGCTTGAAGGTTGCCGAGTACATGTCGTGTAAACGGCGGTAAGTGGTGAGAGCGTGTGTGAAGGAGTACACCCCTGCAGGGTTAACATCATCTATTCGAATAGCCGTGTCCGCGGAAAAGGACTTCTGGGTTGCTTATATCAGTTCATAGACAAGTGAAAGTGGATACTCTAAAATACGCAAGATAAGCGTGAGTGCTATGGATGGTGTTCTCGTAGGGAGACGGGAGCGGATCCATAGTGGTGTATTGATATGGTGAATATGTGGACTCGTGTGCGCCACCTCAGAAGAGTCGCTTGCAGTCGTGGTTTAGGATAGCCACCGAGTCAAAGCTGGCTTGCTGCAGTTAAACCCCACCACCCCTTTGTTGATAATGATGCATATGTAGTTAGTTCTGATGTAAGTCTTGCTGGGTACATTTGTACTCACGTTTGCCTATTTTATGTTTTTGCAGAGAGACTTCGGTCTCACTAGTAGTTTCGCGTGGACTTCGACGTTTAGCTTGTTACCTCAGCTACGATCTTGTGCCCTCGGCAGGATCTGATAGATAGTCAGGCTTCTCAGCCTTTTTCATTTATAGATGTCTGTACTCAGACATGATAGC
>NW_021296971.1:0-1461 GCF_002162155.2 Triticum dicoccoides | reverse complement strand
AAAAAAATTCTTTTTCAGAAAAAACCTTCCACTTAAAAACTTCCTTTGCCTTGGCAAGGATTTTATTTTTTTCAAACTTTGGTGTTTGATCTTTTGGAACTTCTTCTCTGTTGGTTCTCTCTCAAATTTATTTTTGGGAGTTTTAATTTGTTTTATTTCAAAATGAAGCTCTATGATAATTTGGGGATTTTCATATCTTGGAACCACCCTTGACTTTGGATTGTTCCCATGTGGTAAAACCCTCCAAAATCTCCCCTACACCTTGTGATCAACCTAAGTTCTCTGTCCCAACTAATCCAAACAAGTTTTGGATTTTATTCTAATTATTTTCCCTCTCAAATCAATTCTGAAAATTATCTTGAGCCCAAATGATTTTCAAAGCAAGTACCATATTGCATTTGAGTTTTGACCTCAAACCAACTCCCCTGGATAGTCCTTTGTACCCACAACCCAGAACCATCTTGGTCCACTCCTTCTCTTTTCAAAATTTTCAAAATTCAGCCTCTGCAAGTTTGGACCAGATTTGCCAAATTTGATGAAATTCATATCTACACTACTCCAAAAATTCCACCAAAATCCAGGCAACCTATTTGAGTGATGAGAAGCCACTCCACCAAGTATCAGCTCAAGGAAAAATCCCTAGATGCCATTTTCATTCTGTCGAACACCTTGCGGGCACTATTACTGTTCAAAAATTCAGAAAAGTTCAGATTCAGTGTCGTGTGCGTTCGTCAGTTCCTCTCACGCGCTCACAGTGCCTTTGGCACGTTTCTCTCCGCCTCTTCCTACTGTCTGGAGCACCACACGCTCACTTGGCCTCTTCCTGGCGTCGGTGGCACGATGGCCCGCCCTCGCCGGATTCTTCCGCGGCGTCGGGACCTCCCGTGGCGGCTGACAGGGGGCAAGAACGGCGGCTCAACGCCGTTCCGCACCGCCCAGCGCCCCCTGGCTCTCCGCGTGGCCTCATGCACGCCAGCGCACGCCCGTGCACCGCCACCGCGACCGGCAAGCACAGGACGCGCTCCCTGCCGCCGACGGGCCCGCGCCGCCCCGTTTTGTCGAACTCCCTCCTAAGCACCGATCTCCAGCTCGATTAGCACCAAAACGGACCCAGTAGACTCCCACGACGGCGCTCGACTCCCTAATCACCCCCGACCGAGCACCGCGCCACCGTAATCGCTCGCCGGAGACCCCGTTCACGGCAACCGCCTCGGGCCGCCTATAAAAAGGGCCCCCGAGCTCAACCTCGTGCACGCCTCATCCCCACTCCGCACCAGCGCCATGCCAGGCCACTCGGAGGACCTCGAGGAGGTCTCCTCCCCCAACTCCGGCCGCCCCGATCCGCCTCGGCCGCCACCTCGACTCGCTCCGCCCTCTCCGACGAGCCCCTCGACCACCCGAGCCGCCGTCCGCCGGAGCAAAGCTCGCCGTCGACGTGGTGCTCGCCGACCGGCCTCCACC
>NW_021296970.1:0-1076 GCF_002162155.2 Triticum dicoccoides | reverse complement strand
GCTGAGGACGCGAAAAAAGCAGCCGAGGACAAATATGAGTTGCTACAGCAGGCAGTCAATGCAGCTGTAACTGCCTGCAGAAATGATTTTGCTACTAACTTGGTTCCAGTTATCGTCAACTGGGCGAAGGAAAATCCAGACAAGACGGTACATGATTTCCCGTCGCCCAGTTTCGTCGGGAGCAACTCCATGAACAACAACACCATCGCACCATCACTTGCTCACGCAACCAGGCCTCCTCTCGCAGCCGCTCCCACTCATAGCTGCCCGTCCTCAGTCTCAGGCGTGCTAGGTGGGCCTTCGTCTTTGGCTGAGCTCGACGCCGTCACGGTAATTACATGTCGCACCAACACATATATATATATATATATATATATATAATATTCCATTTTTGTTGCCTTTCGGTTGTTTTATGCCACAGACATATGTGTTTGCAGGCGAAAGAAACCCCATGCACCATACTCTACTTGATCAAAGGCCAGAAGGTGGACGTGGGAAAGGGGATGATAATGGACCCCTCTCAACGCACGTTCCACAACCAGCCGATCCCCGCTGGGCACTTCAGGGTTATCTTGACGAGTGTGAAATCAGGGCACGAGGATTTGCCTCCTCCAGTACAACATGTGGGAGCAGACGACGAGACCCCGCCGCGGATTGGAAGATGCAAGAATTGGGTGCTGCTATGGACGAAGAATCTTATTCGTCTGGAGCCGGCCGAGAGCACACCAATAACTACCACACATCAACAACCATGTGCGGAGACCACCACCCCGCCTACGCAATTACCAGCTCCTGTAGTGCCGGGTGAGAGTGGCGGACGACATGATTAAGGGGGTGCAATAGTACTGGTTGATGTAATTTCTCCTGTAGAACAGAGAATGGATGATGAGACGGAGGTCGACCCTATGGATTACATCAATACAAACGCGTATGACTGTGACATAGATATGATGAGTCAACCATATGACGAGTCGGGCTATCAGCTTGCTAATAAGGATATGGATGATATGCCCGGGCAGGGTCATACCATGGATTGCAAAAAGTCTCTCTTCATGAAATCCTCACAGGACACGCCT
>NW_021296969.1:0-903 GCF_002162155.2 Triticum dicoccoides | reverse complement strand
CTAGTTCAAATAATTTTACACTAGAGTTGAACTAGCTCTATAGCCTAGTACAAATAATTTTACACTAGAGTTGAACTAGCTCTATAAGCTAGTACAAATAATTTTACACTAGAGTTGAACTAGCTCTATAGCCTAGTTCACATAATTTTACACTAGAGTTGAACTAGCTCTATAAGGTAGTTCAAATAATTTTACACTAGAGTTGAACTAGCTCTATAGTCTAGTTCAAATAATTTTACACTATTGTTGAATTAGCTCTATAGCCTACTACAAATAATTTTACACTAGAGTTGAACTAGCTCTATAAGCTAGTTAAAATAATTTTACAAAAGAGTTGACCTAGCTCTATAGCCTAATACAAATAATTTTACACTAGAGTTCAAATAGCTCTATCGCCTAGTACAAATAATTGTACACTAGAGTTGAACTAGGTCTATAAACTAGTTCAACTAATTTTACACTAGAGTTTAACTAGCTCTATAGTCTAGTATAAATAATTTTACACTAAAGTTTAACTAGCTCTATAGCCTAGTACAAATAATTTTACACTAGAGTTGAACTAGCTTTATAAGCTAGTCGAAATAATTTTACAGAAGAGTTGAACTAGCTCTATAGCCTAGTACAAATAATTTTACACTACATTTGAACTAGCTCTATAAGCTAGTTCATATAATTTTACACTAGTGTTGAACTAGCTCTATCGCCTAGTACATATCATTTTACACTAGAGTTGAACTAGCTCTATAGCCTAGTACAAATAATTTTACACTAGAGTTGAAGTAGCTCTATAAGCTAGTTCAAATAATTTTACACTAGAGTTGAACTAGCTCTATAGCCTAGTACAAATAATTTTACACTAGATTTCAACTAGCTCTATAAGCTACTTGAAATAATTTTACACTA
>NW_021296968.1:0-1078 GCF_002162155.2 Triticum dicoccoides | reverse complement strand
TTCTTCTTCTTCTTCTTCTTCTTCTTCTTCTTCTTCTTAATTTTTATTGGGAACGAGGGTGTCGAGGATTGTCGAGGGGTCGAGGGTCGGGAACTCGGGTAGAGGGTCGAGGGTCGTTAAGGGGTCAAGGGTCAAGGGTTTCAGGGTCGAGGGTTCGAGGGTTCTATAGGGTCGAGGGTCGAGGGTTCTAGGGTCGTCTAGGGGTCGAGGGTTCCAGGGTCATCGAGGGTTCGAGGGGTCGAGGATCGCCGAGGGGTCGAGAGAGGTTTCCTAGTGTCAAAGTATTGAAGAAATCCATGGCTTCATCATTAGCCGGAAGTAACCAGGGCATGTTGGTACGAAGTTCTGCAAAGTTGTTCTGGAATGGAGTCCCGGATAGGATAATCCGCCTTTTGGTACGAATTCAGCAAAGGCCTTCCAAATAGCGATATTCGGAAGGCTCTTGCTGAACTTTGTACCAAAAAGCAAATTATCCTATCTGGGACTCCGTTCGAGAACAACTTTGAAGAGCTTCGTACCATCATGCACATGTTACTTTTGCCTAATGATGAAGACATGGTTTTGTTGAATCCTTTGACACTACGCAACCTCCCGACCCCTCGGCGATCCTCTCGAACATGAGAGGAAGAAGAGGATCACCGAGGGGTCGAGGGTTCCAGGGTCGTCGAGGGTTCGAGGGGTCGAGGATCGCCGAGGGGTCGAGAGAAGTTTCCTAGTGTCAAAGTATTGAAGAAATCCATGCCTTCATCATTAGCGGAAGTAACCAGGGCATGTTGGTACAAAGTTCTGCAAAGTTGTTCTGGAATGGAGTCCCGAATAGGATAATCCGCCTTTTGGTACGAATTCAGCAAAGGCCTTCCAAATAGCGATATTCGGAAGGCTCTTGCTGAACTTTGTACCAAAAATAGAATTATCCTATCTGGGACTCCGTTCCAGAACAACTTTGAAGAGCTTCGTACCATCATGCACATGTTACTTTCGCCTAATGATGAAGACATGGTTTTGTTGAATCCTTTGACACTACGCAACCTCCCGACCCCTCGGCGATCCTCTCGAACATGAGAGGAAGAAGAGGATC
>NW_021296967.1:0-1358 GCF_002162155.2 Triticum dicoccoides | reverse complement strand
TTGATGGCCGTGAAGAAGGATTTGCCGGATGGCGAGAAGACCCATGTGACCCGGCTATGCGGCGGACTAGGCATACAGGTCCGGGGGAGAGTGCTTTCCCCAAAATGAGTATTCCCGATTCCGTGAAGGGGGTTAGCACGACAGTTGGTTCTATTGCAAAGGACATCCCAAGTGCGAGATCTCCGAATGGACTCCCCCCCTCGCATACTCGGGAGCGAGAGTCGTTGCACCTCCATCCCTTGAGGTGACCAAGGAGGAGAAGGTCGACGTAGGGATCATGACTGACTCCCTAGTTGGAGTCCTGAATGCCGGGGTCAATGGAATGGACCTGCTGGAGACATTTCTCAATCAGCGGATCCAGCCGCTGCAGGCGAGGTCGCACCCGATGTGGTTGTACTAGGGTCCGAGTGATCCCACTCAGGTGCATCCGGAGGAGCTGAATGAGAAAGCCGTGGCAGGCAAGATCAAGGTCATCACCTCAGTCCGTGATAATCCGCGTGGGGCTAGGAGAGTTCCCCAATATGGGAAGGACACCCCGCCGATTGAGGTAACTCCAATCAGTCGGACTGGCCCAAAATTTCTTTCTGTGCATCTTGGTGTTGTGATCTTTTTCCTTCTTCTCAGAGTTTCCAGCAGTTGATCTCCCATGTAACAGTGGTCGGCCGATCGCCAGAAGACGTGATGAGTGACAAGAAGCACCAGCGCTCCGAGGAGAGCTATAAGGAGGAGGAGGAGGAGGAGGAGGAGGAGAGCGACACCAAGGATGGCAACGAGGCTGAGTCCTCCCTGTCCGAGACCGTCCCCAAGGAGCGCCACACCAAGGCGCAGAATGATCTGAGTGCTCGAGTGGGCAGTGCCCGGGCGCCAAGTGACAACCCAAAGTTGACTTCCCCGGTTCCAGCCCCCAACATGAAGCACATTGCCACCAAGCCTCGAAAGGCTTCCATGCCGAAGATCAAGGTGGTGGTGCCAGTGGCTTCGATGTAAGTGCCGGAGACTGAACTTCCTCTTTGCGTAATTTTGACTTGGCTGATAGACGAGTGACTTTGCAATTTGCAGCAACGAGACATCGACGACCTCCTTGGATCCGAATGCCTCCAAGCAAGGCCAAACGGAGGGCGACGCCGTGGACACCGCCACCTCCAAAGGTATTGATCCACCGAGGGATTTGTCCTTCGAGTCTTGTCCGATTGGTTTATAGACTGGCGCTTTGCCATTCGTGCGGATGTAGAGCTAACTAAGAAGATCCAACAAGACGACGACGGCAAGGCCAGCCTGCTGAACCCGGAGGTTGACATGAGGGAGACGACTGGCGCCGACGTAGCCATGCGCGACACCTCGCCGAGCCGAGTGGACCG
>NW_021296966.1:0-4869 GCF_002162155.2 Triticum dicoccoides | reverse complement strand
ATGGAGTAATTTGGTCAACGAAGAAACATTTGACTTTTGAAGTATCTTCCCACACTTTGCAAAACGAATGAGGGAATAGTAGGCTATTTTTCTATTCATCTGGTGACAACAGACGTGCGTTGCACGTACACGCTTACTAGTCCAGTACAAATAACACTAACTCATACATCTAATAAAAGTAATCCACTGGATCATTGAATCACAAAGTTTACTTACATATATCATTGGATATAAATGAATCCAGTACAAATAACACTAACTCATACATCTAATAAAAGTATCATAACTCTTACTTCTACTACATCATTGAGTCACACCATTTAATTACATTTGTCTCTGCCTATAAATGAATCCAATACAAAAGAAACCTAACTAAACGTCTAACTAAGAAACATTAACTAGTACATCTACTACATCATTCAATCACAGAATCTATATATAAAAGTCTATAAATGAATCCAATACAAATAAACCTTAACTAATCAACTAATTAAAAAACCATCACTACTAAATCTACTGGATGATTCAATCATAGATCCTATATATAACTGGCTATAAATGAATCCAATACAAGAAAACCCTAACTAAACATCCAATTAAAAAACCCTAACTATTACATCTACTGGATGATTCAATCACAGATTCTATATATAATTGTCTATAAATGAATCCAATACAAATTAACCTTAACTAATCAACTAACTAAAAAACCATAACTACTACATCTACTGAATTTGATTCAATCACAAATTCTACATATTAGTGTCTCTAATTGAATCCAATACAAAAAATCCCCAACTAAATATCTAATTAAAAAACACTAACTACTACATTGACTGGATGTGATTCAGTCACACATTCTACATATCAGAGGCTATAAATGAATCCAATACAAAAAAAACCTAACTAAACATCTAATTAAAAAACCCTAACTACTACATCTATTGGATGTGATTCAATCACATATTCTACATATCAGTGGCTCTAATTGAATCCAATACAAAAAAACCCCAACTAAACATCTCATTAAAAACCCTAACTACTTGATCTACTGGATGATTCAATCACAGAATCTAAACTTAACCTTCACTATAAATCAATCAAACATCTAAGAACCCTAATTATCAGAAGGGGATGCAGCAACTAGCAACAACAAAACACCCTCACACCTAAATCTACTTCTTAACGTGGGTAACTACCAATGGAGGGGGGCAAGGATTATCTGCACGTCCACGTGCTTGCCGCCGGCGTCCGCAGGTCTGCACGGCATCGCCACGGTCTCCGTGCCCGTCTTCTGCAGATCTCCGTCCGCGACGACCGCTTCCCCGCGGCCTTGCTCCATCCGAGCCAGAAGGAAGCAGGAGAAGAGAGGGATGCGGTGGTGCTGAGCGAGCAGGTGGGGTGGCCAGTGAGGGAGACGATGAGGCAGAGGAGAGAGGAGGGAGAGGGAGGCGATTTGGGGGAAATGGGGTGGGCGATGTGGCCGGTGCCCGTTCCCCTCCTCTTATACTAGGGGACTTTTTTTGGAAACTATCCACGCACACGTCCACGCACACGACCGCGGGTAAACGCAACCGCCAGCGTATAATATACGTACACGCCCAGCATACAATAGTACACGGGCCGGTGCGGGCTCATACATGGCTCTACGACTGGTCTACGCGCGCTCTATGCCCACCTGAAATGACCATCGTGCCCCTCGTTACGAACCGCCATCGACACATCTGGACCATCCTTGTGTTTTTCCCACTCGCGTTCAATGTCATCAACAATGGCTATTAAAGATGCGTAGCGAGCTGCATTTCCTTTGTACTAGCTAGTAGCAGAAACTGTATTAGAAAGTCGAGAACAAACATGATATGTGGATACTTACAACTCACGTTGCCGAGCAGAAACGGGTATCTATGTCATCAACAATGGCAATTAAAGATGTGTAGCGAGCTGCATTTCCTTTGTACTAGATGGTAGCAGAAACTGTATTAGAAAGTCGAGAACAAACATGATGTGTGGATACTTACAACTCACGTTGCCGGCAACGAAAATATTGAATTTAAGCACGGCCGACCACTGGAAAAAGCCGATGTTGCTCACGTCCGACACGTTCCCATCACCGCCGCCTCCTCCCCTCGACTAGGAGGAGGAGGCATCCCTGGGGCCCTTGAGTACCAGCAGCATCGTGATCTTCATCGTGTGGCATGCGAGGGGAACGGGGATGACTGGTTCGGGTGCAACACCATTATAATTTGGGAGGCTCTGTCACGTGACATTAATATTAACTTGAAGGGGAAGCTATCAAGTCCCCCTTTAAGAGTAGAGATATAGTGGACCCTTTAACTTGTCAGCATGCCACCTGATTTGAGTACCACTTATTATAGGGTTTTCCAACAAAAGAGAAACAAAAATATATTTTTAGTTGTATTTGTAGCAGTTCTCAATGTAATAAGCTACTGGCCTGCTACTAGTACTATGTGTATTAATGCATCGCAGAAAATGTACTCAAGGGGTAAATAAAATCTTCAAATCCTCATTCAGCATAGACACGACAATCTCCCTCGCCTCGTCCGTCTTCTCGATCTATTATAAATTCCTAGACACTCCAGTTAGTATCTACTTCGAAAAATATGAGGAACTCGGCAGCACCATGCTCTCTCCTTGTTTTTCTTCAAGGGAGAACCACTTTGACCACGTAGGTTGTAGATAAGCATGCGATGCATGGGGAAAGAATGATTCACTCATGGTATTTAATCTTTTACAGTTGTCATCCATGGGACTACTGATGTTTTAACAATCATTTGCTTGCATCTTGGAGTTTTCTATTTAGTCTGCTAGTCCTGACGCTCTGGAAATAATGATCGTATAAATCAGTAACATGTAGACACCATTTGGTTCAAACTTTTGGATCATATATGTGGTCTCAAACTCTCAATTGTAACCTATAGAAACCTTTCGGAAAAGTTTGTGTGCCACACAGAGCAAAAGGGGTTGTCTATGCTAGCATATGCTCGACTCCAAAAACATGTAATAAGGCAAGGCTATTGACGGTAGGGACAGGTAAATATAGACCACCCAACAACCAGATCCAATGGTCTAGATAAATCAATACTTAGTGCGAAAACGAGCGGTACTCGAAAGGTGTTTCTCGACAAAATGAAAATTCTCCAACTAATCTAGGATTGGCACCCATTCCCTCACAGACTCACTAGGTGGCACATACACCTACTCAACATACTCGGTGGCAAGCCGGCAGCAACGGTACTATCTCACTCAGCCACACGGTGGATAAACAGCGTGCAGTGATGATAACTATATCGTTGTCGGCAGGCCGCTATCTAATACAGGAAAGTCGCGTTGGAAACCTGGCACACAGGGCAAGGGCATCGTGTGGGGTCACAGGTGGAAGCGGTCTGCTGGCACAGGCTCAATCTTGTGCGTTGCTTCAACTTGCCTGGTTGCCACACGTATAGGAGATCAGCACACCTTCTCATCGAGCTGAGTTGATTGACTACTCCGGCTATATGCGCACGCGCATGCATTTAGTAGGGTAGGCTATATAACCAGGAAGCAGCTGGACCGACTTCTCTTCTGGGCACCGGCGAGGGTGGGAGCGTACGCGGCAATGGCAGCGCTGTGCGCTATCTCCCGGCGAGGGCGGAGGCACACGCGACAACGGCAGCGTTGCGCTCTATTTCTGTATGCGGAGCCTCTACCCTGGATTAAATTGTCATCACGAAAAGAAAATTTAAAATTTAATACCTTAGCTGAATTGTCTATTATACCCACGAGAGTGGTTTTCAGCTCCCTGGTGCCCCTACAACCTCTATGAACAGTATATTCAAAACAAATTGAAAATAAATGAAAGAAAATCTGAAACTTTGTAGCATCCAATACGAACAAACTATGTAGGTGCTTGCAAGTTTTCTGGACAAAAAAACATTTGAGGAGCTCTACACAAGAAAAAAAAATTAGTGCATGAAGTTTGAAGCACTTTTAGCACTGAAATCTGAAAGTCGTGTGTACGCCTTTCTCCACACGATATTTTGTTATGAATACTTGCAAAGAACTACAAAGTTTGATCATATTTGATGTCTCCAAGTTTCATTTTGTCCTAGTTATTTCCTCTCTTTTTTTTGAATTCACTGTTCATAGAGGGTGTATGACACCCTGGAGCTATCATACCTTTCTCTTATACCCACGCAATGGATGGTTCTGATTAATCCATACTACTTGCCCATAGGAGTAGTAAATTACACCGTAAAAGAGCTAATATTCCAAGGTGCTGCCAATCATTGTGATGGTTGATGAACCATTAAAAAAAGTGAAGGAGCATCGCTAATGTAGCACTGCACGGAGGAGGAATGGCATCGTCCAACACATGCCAAACCAATAGAAGAGAATAGTAGAGGTAGCTGTGTATGCCACATGATTGATTGATGTTGGTTAAGGATGACAAGTGGGACTTGGCTAGATGGACTAGTATAGTACCACGTACATGTGTGAGAACTGAGCATATAAGCATACCCCTCGGCTTGACTGCATTCAACACATGCCCAAACAACAGAAGAGAATATGCCACATGATTGATTGATGTTGGTTAAAGATGACAAGTGGGACTTGCCTAGATAGACTAATATAGTTCCCCGTACAAGTGTGAGAACTCAGTATATATGCATACCCCTGTCTGCTTGACTCCATACACTCCTCGTGATCATCTCTTCTCGAACGTCCAGTAGATGCCCCCATCCCTTCTCCTTGCATCTCATGCTTACTTCAATTGATGTAAAACATGCACATTACTCGTTTGCTCCTTTAGACATGGGAGACACGGGGAATCTTTTACAAGTGAATCCATTGTTTGTACAGTTTCTTTAC
>NW_021296965.1:0-5036 GCF_002162155.2 Triticum dicoccoides | reverse complement strand
ATGGAGTAATTTGGTCAACGAAGAAACATTTGACTTTTGAAGTATCTTCCCACACTTTGCAAAACGAATGAGGGAATAGTAGGCTATTTTTCTATTCATCTGGTGACAACAGACGTGCGTTGCACGTACACGCTTACTAGTCCAGTACAAATAACACTAACTCATACATCTAATAAAAGTAATCCACTGGATCATTGAATCACAAAGTTTACTTACATATATCATTGGATATAAATGAATCCAGTACAAATAACACTAACTCATACATCTAATAAAAGTATCATAACTCTTACTTCTACTACATCATTGAGTCACACCATTTAATTACATTTGTCTCTGCCTATAAATGAATCCAATACAAAAGAAACCTAACTAAACGTCTAACTAAGAAACATTAACTAGTACATCTACTACATCATTCAATCACAGAATCTATATATAAAAGTCTATAAATGAATCCAATACAAATAAACCTTAACTAATCAACTAATTAAAAAACCATCACTACTAAATCTACTGGATGATTCAATCATAGATCCTATATATAACTGGCTATAAATGAATCCAATACAAGAAAACCCTAACTAAACATCCAATTAAAAAACCCTAACTATTACATCTACTGGATGATTCAATCACAGATTCTATATATAATTGTCTATAAATGAATCCAATACAAATTAACCTTAACTAATCAACTAACTAAAAAACCATAACTACTACATCTACTGAATTTGATTCAATCACAAATTCTACATATTAGTGTCTCTAATTGAATCCAATACAAAAAATCCCCAACTAAATATCTAATTAAAAAACACTAACTACTACATTGACTGGATGTGATTCAGTCACACATTCTACATATCAGAGGCTATAAATGAATCCAATACAAAAAAAACCTAACTAAACATCTAATTAAAAAACCCTAACTACTACATCTATTGGATGTGATTCAATCACATATTCTACATATCAGTGGCTCTAATTGAATCCAATACAAAAAAACCCTAACTAAACATCTCATTAAAAACCCTAACTACTTGATCTACTGGATGATTCAATCACAGAATCTAAACTTAACCTTCACTATAAATCAATCAAACATCTAAGAACCCTAATTATCAGAAGGGGATGCAGCAACTAGCAACAACAAAACACCCTCACACCTAAATCTACTTCTTAACGTGGGTAACTACCAATGGAGGGGGGCAAGGATTATCTGCACGTCCACGTGCTTGCCGCCGGCGTCCGCAGGTCCATCAGAAGGGCCGCTCGACGCCGTGATGCCAAGCTCCGGCACGGCTGAGTCCGCCACGATGGAGTCCTCCGCGGCCACCTTCTTCTCCTGCAGACCCGCTGCCGCAGCAACCGATCCAGCGCGTGGGGATGCAGCACCTCCTGCACCGGCACCGCCGACGAGAGTCTGCACGGCATCGCCACGGTCTCCGTGCCCGTCTTCTGCAGATCTCCGTCCGCGACGACCGCTTCCCCGCGGCCTTGCTCCATCCGAGCCAGAAGGAAGCAGGAGAAGAGAGGGATGCGGTGGTGCTGAGCGAGCAGGTGGGGTGGCCAGTGAGGGAGACGATGAGGCAGAGGAGAGAGGAGGGAGAGGGAGGCGATTTGGGGGAAATGGGGTGGGCGATGTGGCCGGTGCCCGTTCCCCTCCTCTTATACTAGGGGACTTTTTTTGGAAACTATCCACGCACACGTCCACGCACACGACCGCGGGTAAACGCAACCGCCAGCGTATAATATACGTACACGCCCAGCATACAATAGTACACGGGCCGGTGCGGGCTCATACATGGCTCTACGACTGGTCTACGCGCGCTCTATGCCCACCTGAAATGACCATCGTGCCCCTCGTTACGAACCGCCATCGACACATCTGGACCATCCTTGTGTTTTTCCCACTCGCGTTCAATGTCATCAACAATGGCTATTAAAGATGCGTAGCGAGCTGCATTTCCTTTGTACTAGCTAGTAGCAGAAACTGTATTAGAAAGTCGAGAACAAACATGATATGTGGATACTTACAACTCACGTTGCCGAGCAGAAACGGGTATCTATGTCATCAACAATGGCAATTAAAGATGTGTAGCGAGCTGCATTTCCTTTGTACTAGATGGTAGCAGAAACTGTATTAGAAAGTCGAGAACAAACATGATGTGTGGATACTTACAACTCACGTTGCCGGCAACGAAAATATTGAATTTAAGCACGGCCGACCACTGGAAAAAGCCGATGTTGCTCACGTCCGACACGTTCCCATCACCGCCGCCTCCTCCCCTCGACTAGGAGGAGGAGGCATCCCTGGGGCCCTTGAGTACCAGCAGCATCGTGATCTTCATCGTGTGGCATGCGAGGGGAACGGGGATGACTGGTTCGGGTGCAACACCATTATAATTTGGGAGGCTCTGTCACGTGACATTAATATTAACTTGAAGGGGAAGCTATCAAGTCCCCCTTTAAGAGTAGAGATATAGTGGACCCTTTAACTTGTCAGCATGCCACCTGATTTGAGTACCACTTATTATAGGGTTTTCCAACAAAAGAGAAACAAAAATATATTTTTAGTTGTATTTGTAGCAGTTCTCAATGTAATAAGCTACTGGCCTGCTACTAGTACTATGTGTATTAATGCATCGCAGAAAATGTACTCAAGGGGTAAATAAAATCTTCAAATCCTCATTCAGCATAGACACGACAATCTCCCTCGCCTCGTCCGTCTTCTCGATCTATTATAAATTCCTAGACACTCCAGTTAGTATCTACTTCGAAAAATATGAGGAACTCGGCAGCACCATGCTCTCTCCTTGTTTTTCTTCAAGGGAGAACCACTTTGACCACGTAGGTTGTAGATAAGCATGCGATGCATGGGGAAAGAATGATTCACTCATGGTATTTAATCTTTTACAGTTGTCATCCATGGGACTACTGATGTTTTAACAATCATTTGCTTGCATCTTGGAGTTTTCTATTTAGTCTGCTAGTCCTGACGCTCTGGAAATAATGATCGTATAAATCAGTAACATGTAGACACCATTTGGTTCAAACTTTTGGATCATATATGTGGTCTCAAACTCTCAATTGTAACCTATAGAAACCTTTCGGAAAAGTTTGTGTGCCACACAGAGCAAAAGGGGTTGTCTATGCTAGCATATGCTCGACTCCAAAAACATGTAATAAGGCAAGGCTATTGACGGTAGGGACAGGTAAATATAGACCACCCAACAACCAGATCCAATGGTCTAGATAAATCAATACTTAGTGCGAAAACGAGCGGTACTCGAAAGGTGTTTCTCGACAAAATGAAAATTCTCCAACTAATCTAGGATTGGCACCCATTCCCTCACAGACTCACTAGGTGGCACATACACCTACTCAACATACTCGGTGGCAAGCCGGCAGCAACGGTACTATCTCACTCAGCCACACGGTGGATAAACAGCGTGCAGTGATGATAACTATATCGTTGTCGGCAGGCCGCTATCTAATACAGGAAAGTCGCGTTGGAAACCTGGCACACAGGGCAAGGGCATCGTGTGGGGTCACAGGTGGAAGCGGTCTGCTGGCACAGGCTCAATCTTGTGCGTTGCTTCAACTTGCCTGGTTGCCACACGTATAGGAGATCAGCACACCTTCTCATCGAGCTGAGTTGATTGACTACTCCGGCTATATGCGCACGCGCATGCATTTAGTAGGGTAGGCTATATAACCAGGAAGCAGCTGGACCGACTTCTCTTCTGGGCACCGGCGAGGGTGGGAGCGTACGCGGCAATGGCAGCGCTGTGCGCTATCTCCCGGCGAGGGCGGAGGCACACGCGACAACGGCAGCGTTGCGCTCTATTTCTGTATGCGGAGCCTCTACCCTGGATTAAATTGTCATCACGAAAAGAAAATTTAAAATTTAATACCTTAGCTGAATTGTCTATTATACCCACGAGAGTGGTTTTCAGCTCCCTGGTGCCCCTACAACCTCTATGAACAGTATATTCAAAACAAATTGAAAATAAATGAAAGAAAATCTGAAACTTTGTAGCATCCAATACGAACAAACTATGTAGGTGCTTGCAAGTTTTCTGGACAAAAAAACATTTGAGGAGCTCTACACAAGAAAAAAAAATTAGTGCATGAAGTTTGAAGCACTTTTAGCACTGAAATCTGAAAGTCGTGTGTACGCCTTTCTCCACACGATATTTTGTTATGAATACTTGCAAAGAACTACAAAGTTTGATCATATTTGATGTCTCCAAGTTTCATTTTGTCCTAGTTATTTCCTCTCTTTTTTTTGAATTCACTGTTCATAGAGGGTGTATGACACCCTGGAGCTATCATACCTTTCTCTTATACCCACGCAATGGATGGTTCTGATTAATCCATACTACTTGCCCATAGGAGTAGTAAATTACACCGTAAAAGAGCTAATATTCCAAGGTGCTGCCAATCATTGTGATGGTTGATGAACCATTAAAAAAAGTGAAGGAGCATCGCTAATGTAGCACTGCACGGAGGAGGAATGGCATCGTCCAACACATGCCAAACCAATAGAAGAGAATAGTAGAGGTAGCTGTGTATGCCACATGATTGATTGATGTTGGTTAAGGATGACAAGTGGGACTTGGCTAGATGGACTAGTATAGTACCACGTACATGTGTGAGAACTGAGCATATAAGCATACCCCTCGGCTTGACTGCATTCAACACATGCCCAAACAACAGAAGAGAATATGCCACATGATTGATTGATGTTGGTTAAAGATGACAAGTGGGACTTGCCTAGATAGACTAATATAGTTCCCCGTACAAGTGTGAGAACTCAGTATATATGCATACCCCTGTCTGCTTGACTCCATACACTCCTCGTGATCATCTCTTCTCGAACGTCCAGTAGATGCCCCCATCCCTTCTCCTTGCATCTCATGCTTACTTCAATTGATGTAAAACATGCACATTACTCGTTTGCTCCTTTAGACATGGGAGACACGGGGAATCTTTTACAAGTGAATCCATTGTTTGTACAGTTTCTTTAC
>NW_021296964.1:0-3861 GCF_002162155.2 Triticum dicoccoides | reverse complement strand
CTTGCCCAAGAGGCACGGTTCGCAAGTACCAAGTGATTCATAATCAAGTGGTTCCAAAAGTCCATCGGTATGGAGTTTCTTCATGCGCTTTATACCGATATGACCTAAACGACAGTGCCACAAATAAGTTGCACTTTCATTATCAACTCTGCATCTTTTGGCTTCAACATTATGAATATGTGTATTACTACTATCGAGATTCAATAAAAATAGACCACTCTTCAAGGGTGCATGACCATAAAAGATATTACTCATATAAATAGAACAACCATTATTCTCTGATTTAAATGAATAACCGTCTCGCATTAAACAAGATCCAGATATAATGTTCATGCTCAACGCTGGCACCAAATAACAATTACTTAGGTCTAATATTAATCCCGAAGGTAGATGTAGAGGTAGCGTGCCGACTGTGATCACATCGACTTTGGAACCGTTTCCCACGCGCATCGTCACCTCGTCCTTTGCCAGTGCCCGCTTATTCTGTAGTCCCTGTTTCGAGTTGCAAATATTAGCAACAGAACCAGTATCAAATACCCAGGTGCTACTGCGAGCTCTAGTAAGGTACACATCAATAACATGTATATCACATATACCTTTGTTCACCTTGCCATCCTTCTTGTCCGCCAAATACTTGGGGCAGTTCCGCTTCCAGTGACCAGTCTGCTTGCAGTAGAAGCACTCAGTTTCAGGCTTAGGTCCAGACTTAGGTTTCTTCTCTTGAGCAGCAACTTGCTTGCCGTTCTTCTTGAAGTTCCCCTTTTTCTTCCCTTTGCCCTTTTTCTTGAAACTAGTGGTTTTGTTAACCATCAACACTTGATGCTCCTTCTTGATTTCTACCTCCGCAACTTTCAGCATTGCGAAGAGCTCGGGAATAGTCTTGTTCATCCCTTGCATATTATAGTTCATTACGAAGCTCTTGTAGCTTGGTGGCAGTGATTGGAGAATTCTGTCGATGACGCAATCATCCGGAAGATTAACTCCCAATTGAATCAAGTGATTATTATACCCAGACATTTTGAGTATATGCTCACTGACAGAACTGTTCTCCTCCATCTTGCAGCTATAGAACTTATTGGAGACTTCATATCTCTCAATCCGGGCATTTGCTTGAAATATTAACTTCAACTCCTGGAACATCTCATATGCTCCATGACGTTCAAAACGTCGTTGAAGTCCCGATTCTAAGCCGTAAAGCATGGCACACTGAACTATCGAGTAGTCATCAGCTTTGCTCTGCCAGACGTTCATAACATCTGGCGTTGCTCCAGCAGCAGGCCTGGCACCCAGCGGTGCTTCCAGGACGTAATTCTTCTATGCAGCAATGAGGATAATCCTCAAGTTACGGACCCAGTCCGTGTAATTGCTACCATCATCTTTCAACTTTGCTTTCTCAAGGAACGCATTAAAATTCAAAGGAACAACAGCACGAGCCATCTATCTACAATCAACATAAACAAGCAAGATACTATCAGGTACTAAGTTCATGATAAATTTAAGTTCAATTAATCATATTACTTAAGAACTCCCACTTAGATAGACATCCCTCTAATCCTCTAAGTGATTACGTGATCCAAATCAACTAAACCATAACCGATCATCACGTGAGATGGAGTAGTTTTCAATGGTGAACATCGTTATGTTGATCATATCTACTATATGATTCACGCTCGACCTTTCGGTCTCCGTGTTCCGAGGCCATATCTGCATATGCTAGGCTCGTCAAGTTTAACCTGAGTATTCTGCGTGTGCAAAAACTGGCTTGCACCCGTTGTAGATGGACGTAGAGCTTATCACACCCGATCATCACGTGGTGTCTGGGCACGACGAACTTTGGCAACGGTGCATACTCAGGGAGAACACTTCTTGATAATTTAATGAGAGATCATCTTATAATGCTACCGTCAATCAAAGCAAGATAAGATGCATAAAAAGATAAACATCACATGCAATCAATATAAGTGATATGATATGGCCATCATCATCTCGTGCTTGTGATCTCCATCTCCGAAGCACCGTCATGATCACCATCGTCACCGGCGCGACACCTTGATCTCCATCGTAGCATCGTTGTCGTCTCGCCAATCTTATGCTTTCACGACTATCACTACCGTTTAGTAATAAAGTTAAGCATTACATCGCGATTGCATTGCATACAATAAAGCGACAACCATACGGCTCCTGCCAGTTGCCGATAACTTGGTTACAAAACATGATCATCTCATACAATAAGATTCAGCATCATGCCTTGACCATATCACATCACAACATGCCCTGCAAAAACAAGTTAGACGTCCTCTACTTTGTTGTTGCAATTTTTTACGTGGCTGCTACGGGCTTAAGTAAGAACCAATCTCACCTACGCATCAAAACCACAACGATAGTTTGTCAAATAGACTCCGTTTTAACCTTCGCAAGGACCGGGCGTAGCCATACTTGGTTCAACTAAAGTTGGAGAGACAGTCGCCCGCAAGCCATCTCTGTGCAAAGCACGTCGAGGGAACCGGTCTCGCGTAAGCGTACGCGTAAGGTCGGTCTGGGTCGTCTCGTCCAACAATACCGCCGAACCAAAATATGACATGCTGGTAGGCAGTATGACTTGTATCGTCCACAACTCACTTGTGTTCTACTCGTGCATATAACATCAACATCAATAACCAGGCTCTGATACCACTGTTGGGTTTCGTAGTAATTTCAAAAAATTTCCTACGCGCACACAGGATCATGTGATGCATAGCAACGAGAGGAGAGTGTTGTCTACGTACCCAACGCAGACTGACTGCGGAAGCGATGACACGACGTAGAGGAAGTAGTCGTACGTCTTCACGATCCAACCGATCAAGCACCGAAACTACGGCACCTCCGAGTTCGAGCACACGTTCAGCTTGATGACGATCCCCGGACTCCGATCCAGCAAAGTGTCGGGGAAGAGTTTCGTCAGCACGACGGCGTGGTGACGATCTTGATGAACTACAGCAGCAGGGCTTCGCCTAAACTCCGCTACAGTATTATCGAGGAATATGGTGGCAGGGGGCACCGCACACGGCTAAGGAATCGATCACGTGGATCAACTTGTGTCAACTTGTGTGTTTAGAGGTGCCCCTGCCTCCGTATATAAAGGAGCCAAGGGGAGGAGGCGCCGGCCAGGAGGAGGTGGCGCAGGAGGAGTCCTACTCCTACCGGGAGTAGGACTCCCCCCCAATCCTATTCCAACTAGGATTCCCAAGGGGGAAAGAGGGAGAGGGGTGGCCGGCCACCTCTCCTAGTCCTACTAGGACTAGGGGAAGGGGGGAGGCGCGCAGCCCCCTTGGGCTGCCCCTTTCTCCTTTCCACTAAGGCCCATGATGGCCCATATGGCTCCCGGGGGGTTCCGGTAACCTCCCGGTAACCCGGTAAAATCCCGATTTCACCCGGAACACTTCCGATGTCCAAACATAGACTTCCAATATATCAATCTTTATGTCTCGACCATTTCGAGACTCCTCGTCATGTCCGTGATCACATCCGGGACTCCGAACAACCTTCGGTACATCAAAATGCATAAACTCATAATATAACTGTCATCGTAACCTTAAGTGTGCGGACCCTACGGGTTCGAGAACAATGTAGACATGACCGAGACACGTCTCCGGTCAATAACCAATAGCGGGACCTGGATGCCCATATTGGCTCCTACATATTCTACGAAGATCTTTATCGGTCAGACCGCATAACAACATACGTTGTTCCCTTTGTCATCGGTATGTTACTTGCCCGAGATTCGATCGTCGGTATCCAATACCTAGTTCAATCTCGTTACCGGCAAGTCTCTTTACTCGTTCCGTAATACATCATCTCACAACTAACATATTAGTTGTAATG
>NW_021296963.1:0-1471 GCF_002162155.2 Triticum dicoccoides | reverse complement strand
AGTGATCCACTCCTGGATTACTTTGGTACCTACCTGCCAAGCTTATTGCTAAGCATACGTCAGGTCTGGTACACAGCATTGCATACATGATAGAGCCTATGGCTGAAGCATAGGGAACATCTTTCATTTTCTCTCTATCTTCTGCTGTGGTCGGGCATTGAGTTTGACTCAACTTCACACCTTGTAGCACAGGCAAGAATCCTTTCTTTGCCTGATCCATTTTGAACTTTTTCAAAATTTTGTCAAGGTATGTACTTTGTGAAAGTCCTATTAAGCGTCTTGATCTATCTCTATAGATCTTGATGCCCAATATGTAAGAAGCTTCACCGAGGTCTTTCATAGAAAAACTTTTATTCAAGTATCCCTTTATGCTATCCAGAAATTCTATATCATTTCCAATTAATAATATGTCATCAACATATAAAACTAGAAATGCTACAGAGCTCCCACTCACTTTCTTGTAAATACAGGCTTCTCCAAAAGTCTGTATAAAGCCATATGCTTTGATCACACTATCAAAACGTTTATTCAAACTCCGAGATGCTTGCACCAGTCCATAAATGGAACGTTGGAGCTTGCACACTTTGTCAGCACCTTTTGGATCAACAAAACCTTCAGGTTGCATCATATACAACTCTTCTTCTAGAAATCCATTCAAGAATGCAGTCTTGACATCCATTTGCCAAATTTCATAATCATGAAATGCAGCAATAGCCAACATGATTCGGACAGACTTAAGTATCGCTACGGGTGAGAAAGTCTCATCGTAGTCAACCCCTTGAACTTGTCGAAAACCTTTTGCAACAAGTCGAGCTTTGTAGACAGTAACATTACCATCAGTGTCAGTCTTCTTCTTAAAGATCCATTTATTCTCAATGGCTTGCCGATCATCGGGCAAGTCAACCAAAGTCCATACTTTGTTTTCATACATGGATCCTATCTCAGATTTCATGGCCTCTAGCCATTTTGCGGAATCTGGGCTCATCATCGCTTCCTCATAGTTCATAGGTTCATTATGGTCTAGTAACATGACTTCCAGAATAGGATTTCCGTACCACTCTGGTGCGGATCTTACTCTGGTAGACCTACGAGGTTCAGTAGAAACTTGATCTGAAGTTTCATGATCAATATCATTAGCTTCCTCACTAATTGGTGTAGTTGTCACAGGAACCGGTTCTTGTGATGAACTACTTTCCAATAAGGGAGTAGATACAGTTATCTCATCAAGTTCTACTTTCCTCCCACTCACTTTTTTCGAGAGAAACTCCTTCTCTAGAAAGGATCCAATTTTAGCAACGAAAATCTTGCCTTCAGATCTGTGATAGAAGGTGTACCCAATTGTCTCCTTTGGGTATCCTATGAAGACACATTTCTCCGATTTGGGTTCGAGCTTATCTGGTTGAAGTTTCTTCACATAAGCATCGCAGCCCCAAACTTTGAGAAACGACAACTTTGGTTTCTTGCCAAACCA
>NW_021296962.1:0-1135 GCF_002162155.2 Triticum dicoccoides | reverse complement strand
TCATTTAGCTCTCTAAACAATTAGGTAAATGACCGAAAAACAACAAATGATGTCAGAACAGGTTGGAAATTGATGACGTCGCTTTGAATGTTGCATACTGAACACAAAAGAAGTCCGGAGTTCAAATAAGTTTAAAAAACATTGAAGTGCCCGTGTAATAGATGAGTTCTTGTCTGAAACACTGATACTCCAAAAGAGTTTGTCCAGTTTGTACACGAAGTGCGTCCAGTTTTTGCCGTCACCGTCTCTACTCTTTCGTACATGCTATGCGGGTGAAATGATCATACCATGCCAAGTTTCAACATTTTCAGAATTCATTTTGCAGTGATTTTCAATTTCACGGTCATTTAGCTCTCTAAACAATTAGGTAAATGACCGAAAAACAAGAAATGATGTCAGAACATGTTGGAAATTGATGACATCGCTTTGAATACTGCAAATTGAACACAAAAGAAGTCCGGAGTTCAAATAAATTTAAAAAACATTGAAGTGGCCGTGTAACAGATGTGTTCTCGTCCGAAACCCTGATACTCCGAAAGAGTTTGTCCAGTTTGTACACGAAGTGCGTCCAGTTTTTGCCTTGACCCTCTCTACTCTTTCGCACATGCTATGCGGGTGAAATGATAATACCATGAAAAGTTTCAACATTTTCAGAATTCATTTTGTAGTGATTTTCAATTTCACGGTCATTTAGCTCTGTAAACAATTAGGTAAATGACCGAAAAACAACAAATGATGTCAGAACATGTTGGAAATTGATGATGTCGCTTTGAATGCTGCTTACTGAACACAAAAGAAGTCCGGAGTTCAAATAAGTTTAAAAAACATTGAAGTGCCCGTGTAACAGATGAGTTCTCGTCCGAATCCTTGATACTCCGAAAGAGTTTGTCCAGTTTGTACACAAAGTGCGTCCAGTTTTTGCCGTGACCCTCTCTACTCTTTCGCACATGCTATGCGGGTGAAATGATGATACCATGCGAAGTTTTAACATTTTCAGAATTCATTTTGTAGTGATTTTCAATTTCACGGTCATTTAGCTCTCTAAACAATTAGGTAAATGACCGAAAAACAACAAATGATGTCAGAACATGTTGGAAATTGATAACGTCGCTTTGAATGTTGCATACTGAACACA
>NW_021296961.1:0-1053 GCF_002162155.2 Triticum dicoccoides | reverse complement strand
AACAAGATGTTATGAACGCTTGGCAGGCACGTTTCGATGACTACTCCCTCGTTCAGTGCGGCATGCTTTACAGCCTAGAGCCGGGGCTCCAAAAGCGTTTTGAGAGACATGGAGCATATGAGATGTTCGAAGAGCTGAAAATGGTTTTCCAAGCTCATGCCCGGGTCGAGAGATATGAAGTCTCCGACAAATTCTTCAGCTGTAAGATGGAGGAAAACAGTTCTGTCAGTGAGCACATACTCACTATGTCTGGGTTGCATAACCGCTTAACTCAGCTGGGAGTTAATCTCCCGGATGATGCGGTCATTGACAGAATCCTCCAGTCGCTTCCACCAAGCTACAAGAGCTTTGTGATGAACTTCAATATGAAGGGGATGGAAAAGACCATTATTGAAGTATTTGCTATGCTGAAATCAGCAGAGGTAGAAGTCAGGAAGGAACATCAAGTGTTGATGGTCAATAAAACCACTAAGTTCAAGAAAGGCAAGGGTAAAAAGAACTTCAAGAAGGACGGCAAGGAGGTTGCCGCGCCCGGCAAGCAAGCTGCCGGGAAGAAGCCAAAGAATGGACCCAAGCCCGAGACTGAGTGCTTTTATTGCAAGGGAAGCGGTCACTGGAAGCAGAACTGCCCTAAGTACTTAGCGGATAAGAAGGCCGGCAAAACGAAAGGTATATGTGATATACATGTAATTGATGTGTACCTTACTAGTGCCCGTAGTGGCTCCTGGGTATTTGATACCGGTGCAGTTGCTCATATTTGTAACTCAAAGCAGGGGCTGCGGAATAAGCGGAAACTGGCAAAGGACGAGGTGACGATGCGCGTCGGGAATGGTTCCAAGGTCAATGTGATCGCCGTCGGCACGCTACCTCTGCATCTCCCTTCGGGATTAGTTTTAAACCTTAATAATTGTTATTTAGTGCCAGCTTTGAGCATGAACATTGTATCGGGATCTCGTTTAATTCGAGATGGCTACTCTTTTAAATCTGAGAATAATGGTTGTTCCATTTTTATGAGAGATATGTTTTATGGTCATGCTCCTATGGTGAATGGTT
>NW_021296960.1:0-1038 GCF_002162155.2 Triticum dicoccoides | reverse complement strand
CGTGACCCTCTCTACTCTTTCACACATGCTATGCGGGTGAAATGATGATACCATGCCAAGTTTCAACATTTTCAGAATTCATTTTGTAGTGATTTTCAATTTCAAGATCATTTAGCTCTCTAAACAATTAGGCAAATGACCGAAAAACAACAAATGATGTCAGGACATGTTGGAAATTGATGACGTCGCTTTGAATGCTGCATACTGAACACAAAAGAAGTCCGGAGTTCAAATAAGTTTAAAAAACATTGAAGTTGTCGTGTAACAGATGAGTTCTCGTCCGAAACCCTAATACTCCAAAAGAGTTTGTCCAGTTTGTACACGAAGTGCGTCCAGTTTTTGCTGTGACCCTCTCTACTCTTTTGCACATGCTATGCGGGTGAAATCATGATACCATGCCAAGTTTCAACATTTTCAGAATTCATTTTGTAGTGCTTTTCAATTTCACGGTCATTTAGCTCTCTAAACAATTAGGTAAATGACCGAAAAACAACAAATGATGTCAGAACATGTTGGAAATTAATGACGTCACTTTGAATGCTGCATACTGAACACAAAAGACGTCCTGGGTTCAAATAAGTTTAGAAAACATTGAAGTGCCCGTGTAACAGATGAGTTCTCGTTGAAAACCCTGATACTCCGAAAGAGTTTGTCTAGTTTGTACACGAAGTGCGTCCAGTTTTTGCTGTGACCCTCTCTACTCTTTCGCACATGCTATGCGGGTGAAATGATGATACCATGCCAAGTTTCAACATTTTCAGATATCATTTTGTAGTGATTTTCAATTTCACGGTCATTTAGCTCTCTAAACAATTAGGTAAATGACCGAAAAACAACAAATGATGTCAGAACATGTTGGAAATTGATGACGTCGCTTTGAATGCTGCATACTGAACACAAAAGAAGTCCGGAGTTCAAATAAGTTTAAAAAACATTGAAATGCCCTTGTAACAGATGAGTTCTTGTCCGAAACCCTGATACTCCGAAAGAGTTTGTCCAGTTTGTACACGAAGTGCGTCCAGTTTTTGTCGTGACCCT
>NW_021296959.1:16496-38738 GCF_002162155.2 Triticum dicoccoides | reverse complement strand
ATAGTCCAAGAGACGGACCAGAATTGGCCAAATTTGTGAGTGTTGATGACCCACATGTAAACGCACCCCGGGGTTCGACAACCATGGAAATCGCTTCGAGACCCTAAAATTGAGTAATACTCCGAGAAACGGGTCAGAATCGAGAAAAACCGTGAGTGTTGATGACCGACACGCAAGCGCACCTTGGGGTTCGACAACCATGGAAATCGCCTTGGGACCCCAAACCGGTGAGTAATAGTCCACGAAACGGGAAAAATCAGCCAAAACTGCGAGTGTTGGCACCCCGGGGTTTGACAACCATGGAAATCGCTTCGAGACCCCAATATTGAGTAATAGTCCACGAAACGGGTCAGAATCGACAAAAACAGCGAGTGTTGATGACCGACACGTAAACGCACCCCGTGGTTCGTCAATCGTGGAAATCACTCTAGGACCACAAAACAGTGAGTAGTAGTCCATGAAACGGGCGAGTATCAGCCAAAACTACGAGTGTTGATGACCGACACGTAAACGCACCCTGGGGTTCGTTAGTCGTGGAAATCACTTCGGGACCCGAAAATGGTGAGTAATAGTCCAGGAAACGGACCAGAATTGGCAAAAATTGTGAGTGTTGACGACTGACAAGTAAACGCACCCCAGGGTTCGACAACCATGGAAATCGCTTTGGGACGCCAAAACTGAGTAATAGTCCATGAAACGGGTCAGCATGGACAAAAACCACGAGTGTGGATGACCGACATGTAAGCGCACCTTGGGGTTCGACAATCATGGAAATCGGTTTGGGACCCCAGAACGGTGAGTACTAGTCCACGAAACATGTTAGAATCGACAAAAACCGTGAGTGTTGATGATCGACACGTAACGCATCCTAGGGTTCGTTAATTGTGGGAATCACCCCGGGACCCCAAAACAGTGAGTAATAGTCCACGAAACAGGCTAGAATCAGCCAAAACTGCGAGTGTTCATGACCGACACGTAAGCGCACCTTGGGGTTCAACAACTATGAAAATCGCTTCGGGACCCCAAAACGGTGAGTAATAGTCCATGAAACGGGACAGAATTGGCCAATACTGTGAGTGTCGATGATGGACATGTAAACGCACCCCGAGGATCGTCAATCATGGAAATGGCTTTGGGACCCCAAAACGCTGAGTAATAGTGCACGAAATGGACCAGAATCGGCCAAAATTGTGAGTGTTGATTACCGACACGTAAACGCACCCCGGGGTTCGTTAAGCATGGAAATCACTTCGGGACTCGAAAATGGTGAGTAATAGTCCAAGAGACGGACCAGAATTCGCCAAATTTGTGAGTGTTGATGACCAACATGTAAACGCACCCCGGGGTTCGACAACCATGGAAATCTCTTCGAGACCCTAAAATTGAGTAATACTCCGAGAAACGGGTCAGAATCGAGAAAAACCGTGAGTGTTGATGACCGACACGCAAGCGCACCTTGGGGTTCGACAACCTTGGAAATCGCCTTGGGACCCCAAACCGGTGAGTAATAGTCCATGAAACGGGCAAAACTCAGCCAAAACTGCGAGTGTTGGCACCCCGGGGTTTGACAACCATGGAAATCACTTCGAGACCCCAATATTGAGTAATAGTCCACGAAACGGGTCAGAATCGACAAAAACAGCGAGTGTTGATGACCGACACGTAAACGCACCCCGTGGTTCGTCAATCGTGGAAATCACTCCAGGACCACGAAACAGTGAGTAATAGTCCATGAAACGGGCCAGTATCAGCCAAAACTACGAGTGTTGATGACCGACACGTAAACGCACCCCGGGGTTCGTTAGTCGTGGAAATCACTTCGGGACCCGAAAATGGTGAGTAATAGTCCAGGAAACGGACCAGAATTGGCAAAAATTGTGAGTGTTGACGACTGACAAGTAAACGCACCCCAGGGTTCGACAACCATGGAAATCGCTTTGGGACCCCAAAACTGAGTAATAGTCCATGAAACGGGTCAGCATGGACAAAAACCGCGAGTGTGGATGACCGACACGTAAGCGCACCTTGGGGTTCGACAATCATGGAAATCGGTTTGGGACCCCAGAACGGTGAGTACTTGTCCACGAAACATGTCAGAATCGACAAAAACCGTGAGTGTTGATGATCGACACGTAACGCATCCTAGGGTTCGTTAATTGTGGGAATCACCCCGGGACCCCAAAACAGTGAGTAATAGTCCACGAAACAGGCTAGAATCAGCCAAAACTGCGAGTGTTCATGACCGACACGTAAGCACACCTTGGGGTTCAACAACTATGAAAATCGCTTCGGGACCCCAAAACGGTGAGTAATAGTCCATGAAATGGGACAGAATTGGCCAATACTGTGAGTGTCGATGATGGACATGTAAACGCACCCCGAGGATCGTCAATCATGGAAATGGCTTTGGGACCCCAAAACGCTGAGTAATAGTGCACGAAATGGACCAGAATCGGCCAAAATTGTGAGTGTTGATTACCGACACGTAAACGCACCCCGGGGTTCGTTAAGCGTGGAAATCACTTCGGGAGTCGAAAATGGTGAGTAATAGTCCAAGAGACGGACCAGAATTGGCCAAATTTGTGAGTGTTGATGACCAACATGTAAACGCACCCCGGGGTTCGACAACCATGGAAATCGCTTCGAGACCCTAAAATTGAGTAATACTCCGAGAAACGGGTCAGAATCGAGAAAAACCGTGAGTGTTGATGACCGACAAGCAAGCGCACCTTGGGGTTCGACAACCATGGAAATCGCCTTGGGACCCCAAACCGGTGAGTAATAGTCCACGAAACGGGCAAAAATCAGCCAAAACTGCGAGTGTTGGCACCCCGGGGTTTGACAACCATGGAAATCGCTTCGAGACCCCAATATTGAGTAATAGTCCACGAAACGGGTCAGAATCGACAAAAACAGCGAGTGTTGACGACCGACACGTAAACGCACCCCGTGGTTCGTCAATCGTGGAAATCACTCTAGGACCACAAAACAGTGAGTAATAGTCCATGAAACGGGCCAGTATCAGCCAAAACTACGAGTGTTGATGACCGACACGTAAACGCACCCCGGGGTTCGTTAGTCGTGGAAATCACTTCGGGACCCGAAAACGGTGAGTAATATTCCAGGAAACGGACCAGAATTGGCAAAATTTGTGAGTGTTGACGACTGACCAGTAAACGCACCCCAGGGTTCGACAACCATGGAAATCGCTTTGGGACCCCAAAACTGAGTAATAGTCCATGATACGGGTCAGCATGGACAAAAACCGCGAGTGTGGATGACCGACACGTAAGCGCACCTTGGGGTTCGACAATCATGGAAATCGGTTTGGGACCCCAAAACGGTGAGTAATAGTCCACGAAACATGTCAGAATCGACAAAAACCGTGAGTGTTGATGATCGACACGTAACAAATCCCAGGGTTCGTTAATTGTGGAAATCACCCCGGGACCCCAAAACAGTGAGTAATAGTCCACGAAACAGGCCAGAATCAGCCAAAACTGCGAGTGTTCATGATCGACACGTAAGCGCACCTTGGGGTTCAACTACTATGAAAATCGCTTCGGGACCCCAAAACGGTGAGTAATAGTCCATGAAACCGGACAGAATTGGCCAATACTGTGAGTGTCGATGATGGACATGTAAACGCACCCCGAGGATCGTCAATCATGGAAATCGCTTTGGGACCCCAAAACGCTGAGTAATAGTGCACGAAATGGACCAGAATCGGCCAAAATTGTGAGTGTTGATTACTGACACGTAAACGCACCCCGGGGTTCGTTAAGCGTGGAAATCACTTCGGGACTCGAAAATGGTGAGTAATAGTCCAAGAGACGGACCAGAATTCGCCAAATTTGTGAGTGTTGATGACCAACATGTAAACGCACCCCGGGGTTCGACAACCATGGAAATCGCTTTGAGACCCTAAAATTGAGTAATACTCCGAGAAACGGGTCAGAATCGAGAAAAACCGTGAGTGTTGATGACCGACACGCAAGCGCACCTTGGGGTTCGACAACCATGGAAATCACCTTGGGACCCCAAACCGGTGAGTAATAGTCCACGAAACGGGCAAAAATCAGCCAAAACTGCGAGTGTTGGCACCCCGGGGTTTGACAACCATGGAAATCACTTCGAGACCCCAATATTGAGTAATAGTCCACGAAACGGGTCAGAATCGACAAAAACAGCGAGTGTTGATGACCGACACGTAAACGCACCCCGTGGTTCGTCAATCGTGGAAATCACTCCAGGACCACAAAACAGTGAGTAATAGTCCATGAAACGGGCCAGTATCAGCCAAAACTACGAGTGTTGATGACCGACACGTAAACGCACCCCGGGGTTCGTTAGTCGTGGAAATCACTTCGGGACCCGAAAACGGTGAGTAATATTCCAGGAAACGGACCAGAATTGGCAAAATTTGTGAGTGTTGACGACTGACCAGTAAACGCACCCCAGGGTTCGACAACCATGGAAATCGCTTTGGGACCCCAAAACTGAGTAATAGTCCATGATACGGGTCAGCATGGACAAAAACCGCGAGTGTGGATGACCGACACGTAAGCGCACCTTGGGGTTCGACAATCATGGAAATCGGTTTGGGACCCCAGAACGGTGAGTACTAGTCTACGAAACATGTCAGAATCGACAAAAACCGTGAGTGTTGATGATCGACACGTAACGCATCCTAGGGTTCGTTAATTGTGGGAATCACCCCGGGACCCCAAAACAGTGAGTAATAGTCCACGAAACAGGCTAGAATCAGCCAAAACTGCGAGTGTTCATGACCGACACGTAAGCGCACCTTGGGGTTCAACAACTATGAAAATCGCTTCGGGACCCCAAAACGGTGAGTAATAGTCCATGAAACGGGACAGAATTGGCCAATACTGTGAGTGTCGATGATGGACATGTAAACGCACCCCGAGGATCGTCAATCATGGAAATGGCTTTGGGACCCCAAAACGCTGAGTAATAGTGCACGAAATGGACCAGAATCGGCCAAAATTGTGAGTGTTGATTACCGACACGTAAACGCACCCCGGGGTTCGTTAAGCGTGGAAATCACTTCGGGAGTCGAAAATGGTGAGTAATAGTCCAAGAGACGGACCAGAATTGGCCAAATTTGTGAGTGTTGATGACCAACATGTAAACGCACCCCGGGGTTCGACAACCATGGAAATCGCTTCGAGACCCTAAAATTGAGTAATACTCCGAGAAACGGGTCAGAATCGAGAAAAACCGTGAGTGTTGATGACCGACAAGCAAGCGCACCTTGGGGTTCGACAACCATGGAAATCGCCTTGGGACCCCAAACCGGTGAGTAATAGTCCACGAAACGGGCAAAAATCAGCCAAAACTGCGAGTGTTGGCACCCCGGGGTTTGACAACCATGGAAATCGCTTCGAGACCCCAATATTGAGTAATAGTCCACGAAACGGGTCAGAATCGACAAAAACAGCGAGTGTTGATGACCTACACGTAAACGCACCCCGGGGTTCGTTAGTCGTGGAAATCACTTCGGGACCCGAAAATGGTGAGTAATAGTCCAGGAAACGGACCAGAATTGGCAAAAATTGTGAGTGTTGACGACTGACAAGTAAACGCACCCCAGGGTTCGACAACCATGGAAATCGCTCTGGGACCCCAAAACTGAGTAATACTCCATGAAACGGGTCAGCATGGACAAAAACCGCGAGTGTGGATGACCGACACGTAAGCGCACCTTGGGGTTCGACAATCATGGAAATCGGTTTGGGACCCCAGAACGGTGAGTACTAGTCCACGAAACATGTCAGAATCGACAAAAACCGTGAGTGTTGCTGATCGACACGTAACGCATCCTAGGGTTCGTTAATTGTGGGAATCACCCCGGGACCCCAAAACAGTGAGTAATAGTCCACGAAACAGGCTAGAATCAGCCAAAACTGCGAGTGTTCATGACCGACACGTAAGCGCACCTTGGGGTTCAACAACTATGAAAATCGCTTCGGGACCCCAAAACGGTGAGTAATAGTCCATGAAATGGGACAGAATTGGCCAATACTGTGAGTGTCGATGATGGACATGTAAACGCACCCCGAGGATCGTCAATCATGGAAATGGCTTTGGGACCCCAAAACGCCGAGTAATAGTGCACGAAATGGACCAGAATCGGCCAAAATTGTGAGTGTTGATTACCGACACGTAAACGCACCCCGGGGTTCGTTAAGCGTGGAAATCACTTCGGGACTCGAAAATGGTGAGTAATAGTCCAAGAGACGGACCAGAATTGGCCAAATTTGTGAGTGTTGATGACCCACATGTAAACGCACCCCGGGGTTCGACAACCATGGAAATCGCTTCGAGACCCTAAAATTGAGTAATACTCCGAGAAACGGGTCAGAATCGAGAAAAACCGTGAGTGTTGATGACCGACACGCAAGCGCACCTTGGGGTTCGACAACCATGGAAATCGCCTTGGGACCCCAAACCGGTGAGTAATAGTCCACGAAACGGGAAAAATTAGCCAAAACTGCGAGTGTTGGCACCCCGGGGTTTGACAACCATGGAAATCGCTTCGAGACCCCAATATTGAGTAATAGTCCACGAAACGGGTCAGAATCGACAAAAACAGCGAGTGTTGATGACCGACACGTAAACGCACCCCGTGGTTCGTCAATCGTGGAAATCACTCTAGGACCACAAAACAGTGAGTAATAGTCCATGAAACGGGCGAGTATCAGCCAAAACTACGAGTGTTGATGACCGACACGTAAACGCACCCCGGGGTTCGTTAGTCGTGGAAATCACTTCGGGACCCGAAAATGGTGAGTAATAGTCCAGGAAACTGACCAGAATTGGCAAAAATTGTGAGTGTTGACGACTGACAAGTAAACGCACCCCAGGGTTCGACAACCATGGAAATCGCTTTGGGACGCCAAAACTGAGTAATAGTCCATGAAACGGGTCAGCATGGACAAAAACCGCGACTGTGGATGACCGACATGTAAGCGCACCTTGGGGTTCGACAATCATGGAAATCGGTTTGGGACCCCAGAACGGTGAGTACTAGTCCACGAAACATGTCAGAATCGACAAAAACCGTGAGTGTTGATGATCGACACGTAACGCATCCTAGGGTTCGTTAATTGTGGGAATCACCCCGGGACCCCAAAACAGTGAGTAATAGTCCACGAAACAGGCTAGAATCAGCCAAAACTGCGAGTGTTCATGACCGACACGTAAGCGCACCTTGGGGTTCAAGAACTATGAAAATCGCTTCGGGACCCCAAAACGGTGAGTAATAGTCCATGAAACGGGACAGAATTGGCCAATACTGTGAGTGTCGATGATGGACATGTAAACGCACCCCGAGGATCGTCAATCATGGAAATGGCTTTGGGACCCCAAAACGCTGAGTAATAGTGCACGAAATGGACCAGAATCGGCCAAAATTGTGAGTGTTGATTACCGACACGTAAACGCACCCCGGGGTTCGTTAAGCGTGGAAATCACTTCGGGACTCGAAAATGGTGAGTAATAGTCCAAGAGACGGACCAGAGTTGGCCAAATTTGTGAGTGTTGATGACCAACATGTAAACGCACCCCGGGGTTCGACAACCATGGAAATCGCTTCGAGACCCCAAAATTGAGTAATACTCCGAGAAACGGGTCAGAATCGAGAAAAACCGCGAGTGTTGATGACCGACACGCAAGCGCACCTTGGGGTTCGACAACCATGGAAATCGCCTTGGAACCCCAAACCGGTGAGTAATAGTCCACGAAACGGGCAAAAATCAGCCAAAACTGCGAGTGTTGGCACCCCGGGGTTTGACAACCATGGAAATCGCTTCGAGACCCCAATATTGAGTAATAGTCCACGAAACGGGTCAGAATCGACAAAAACGGCGAGTGTTGATGACCGACACGTAAACGCACCCCGTGGTTCGTCAATCGTGGAAATCACTCCAGGACCACGAAACAGTGAGTAATAGTCCATGAAACGGGCCAGTATCAGCCAAAACTACGAGTGTTGATGACCGACACGTAAACGCACCCCGGGGTTCGTTAGTCGTGGAAATCACTTCGGGACCCGAAAATGGTGAGTAATAGTCCAGGAAACGGACCAGAATTGGCAAAAATTGTGAGTGTTGACGACTGACAAGTAAACGCACCCCAGGGTTCGACAACCATGGAAATCGCTTTGGGACCCCAAAACTGAGTAATAGTCCATGAAACGGGTCAGCATGGACGAAAACCGCGAGTGTGGATGACCGACACGTAAGCGCACCTTGGGGTTCGACAATCATGGAAATCGGTTTGGGACCCCAAAACGGTGAGTACTAGTCCACGAAACATGTCAGAATCGACAAAAACCGTGAGTGTTGATGATCGACACGTAACGCATCCTAGGGTTCGTTAATTGTGGGAATCACCCCGGGACCCCAAAACAGTGAGTAATAGTCCACGAAACAGGCTAGAATCAGCCAAAACTGCGAGTGTTCATGACCGACACGTAAGCGCACCTTGGGGTTCAACAACTACGAAAATCGCTTCGGGACCCCAAAACGGTGAGTAATAGTCCATGAAACGGGACAGAATTGGCCAATACTGTGAGTGTCGATGATGGACATGTAAACGCACCCCGAGGATCGTCAATCATGGAAATGGCTTTGGGACCCCAAAACGCTGAGTAATAGTGCACGAAATGGACCAGAATCGGCCAAAATTGTGAGTGTTGATTACCGACACGTAAACGCACCCCGGGGTTCGTTAAGCGTGGAAATCACTTCGGGAGTCGAAAATGGTGAGTAATAGTCCAAGAGACGGACCAGAATTGGCCAAATTTGTGAGTGTTGATGACCAACATGTAAACGCACCCCGGGGTTCGACAACCATGGAAATCGCTTCGAGACCCTAAAATTGAGTAATACTCCGAGAAACGGGTCAGAATCGAGAAAAACCGTGAGTGTTGATGACCGACAAGCAAGCGCACCTTGGGGTTCGACAACCATGGAAATCGCCTTGGGACCCCAAACCGGTGAGTAATAGTCCACGAAACGGGCAAAAATCAGCCAAAACTGCGAGTGTTGGCACCCCGGGGTTTGACAACCATGGAAATCGCTTCGAGACCCCAATATTGAGTAATAGTCCACGAAACGGGTCAGAATCGACAAAAACAGCGAGTGTTGACGACCGACACGTAAACGCACCCCGTGGTTCGTCAATCGTGGAAATCACTCTAGGACCACAAAACAGTGAGTAATAGTCCATGAAACGGGCCAGTATCAGCCAAAACTACGAGTGTTGATGACCGACACGTAAACGCACCCCGGGGTTCGTTAGTCGTGGAAATCACTTCGGGACCCGAAAACGGTGAGTAATATTCCAGGAAACGGACCAGAATTGGCAAAATTTGTGAGTGTTGACGACTGACCAGTAAACGCACCCCAGGGTTCGACAACCATGGAAATCGCTTTGGGACCCCAAAACTGAGTAATAGTCCATGATACGGGTCAGCATGGACAAAAACCGCGAGTGTGGATGACCGACACGTAAGCGCACCTTGGGGTTCGACAATCATGGAAATCGGTTTGGGACCCCAAAACGGTGAGTAATAGTCCACGAAACATGTCAGAATCGACAAAAACCGTGAGTGTTGATGATCGACATGTAACAAATCCCAGGGTTCGTTAATTGTGGAAATCACCCCGGGACCCCAAAACAGTGAGTTATAGTCCACGAAACAGGCCAGAATCAGCCAAAACTGCGAGTGTTCATGATCGACACGTAAGCGCACCTTGGGGTTCAACTACTATGAAAATCGCTTCGGGACCCCAAAATGGTGAGTAATAGTCCATGAAACCGGACAGAATTGGCCAATACTGTGAGTGCCGATGATGGACATGTAAACGCACCCCGAGGATCGTCAATCATGGAAATCGCTTTGGGACCCCAAAACGCTGAGTAATAGTGCACGAAATGGACCAGAATCGGCCAAAATTGTGAGTGTTGATTACCGACACGTAAACGCACCCCGGGGTTCGTTAAGCGTGGAAATCACTTCGGGACTCGAAAATGGTGAGTAATAGTCCAAGAGACGGACCAGAATTCGCCAAATTTGTGAGTGTTGATGACCAACATGTAAACGCACCCCGGGGTTCGACAACCATGGAAATCGCTTCGAGACCCTAAAATTGAGTAATACTCCGAGAAACGGGTCAGAATCGAGAAAAACCGTGAGTGTTGATGACAGACACGCAAGCGCACCTTGGGGTTCGACAACCATGGAAATCGCCTTGGGACCCCAAATCGGTGAGTAATAGTCCACGAAACGGGCAAAAATCAGCCAAAACTGCGAGTGTTGGCACCCCGGGGTTTGACAACCATGGAAATCACTTCGAGACCCCAATATTGAGTAATAGTCCACGAAACGGGTCAGAATCGACAAAAACAGCGAGTGTTGATGACCGACACGTAAACGCACCCCGTGGTTCGTCAATCGTGGAAATCACTCTAGGACCACAAAACAGTGAGTAATAGTCCATGAAACGGGCCAGTATCAGCCAAAACTACGAGTGTTGATGACCGACACGTAAACGCACCCCGGGGTTTGTTAGTCGTGGAAATCACTTCGGGACCCGAAAACGGTGAGTAATATTCCAGGAAACGGACCAGAATTGGCAAAATTTGTGAGTGTTGACGACTGACCAGTAAACGCACCCCAGGGTTCGACAACCATGGAAATCGCTTTGGGACCCCAAAACTGAGTAATAGTCCATGATACGGGTCAGCATGGACAAAAACCGCGAGTGTGGATGACCGACACGTAAGCGCACCTTGGGGTTCGACAATCATGGAAATCGGTTTGGGACCCCAAAACGGTGAGTAATAGTCCACGAAACATGTCAGAATCGACAAAAACCGTGAGTGTTGATGATCGACACGTAACAAATCCCAGGGTTCGTTAATTGTGGAAATCACCCCGGGACCCCAAAACAGTGAGTAATAGTCCACGAAACAGGCCAGAATCAGCCAAAACTGCGAGTGTTCATGATCGACACGTAAGCGCACCTTGGGGTTCAACTACTATGAAAATCGCTTCGGGACCCCAAAACGGTGAGTAATAGTCCATGAAACCGGACAGAATTGGCCAATACTGTGAGTGTCGATGATGGACATGTAAACGCACCCCGAGGATCGTCAATCATGGAAATCGCTTTGGGACCCCAAAACGCTGAGTAATAGTGCACGAAATGGACCAGAATCGGCCAAAATTGTGAGTGTTGATTACTGACACGTAAACGCACCCCGGGGTTCGTTAAGCGTGGAAATCACTTCGGGACTCGAAAATGGTGAGTAATAGTCCAAGAGACGGACCAGAATTCGCCAAATTTGTGAGTGTTGATGACCAACATGTAAACGCACCCCGGGGTTCGACAACCATGGAAATCGCTTCGAGACCCTAAAATTGAGTAATACTCCGAGAAACGGGTCAGAATCGAGAAAAACCGTGAGTGTTGATGACCGACACGCAAGCACACCTTGGGGTTCGACAACCATGGAAATCACCTTGGGACCCCAAACCGGTGAGTAATAGTCCACGAAACGGGTCAGAATCGACAAAAACAGCGAGTGTTGATGACCGACACGTAAACGCACCCCGTGGTTCGTCAATCGTGGAAATCACTCCAGGACCACAAAACAGTGAGTAATAGTCCATGAAACGGGCCAGTATCAGCCAAAACTACGAGTGTTGATGACCGACACGTAAACGCACCCCGGGGTTCGTTAGTCGTGGAAATCACTTCGGGACCCGAAAACGGTGAGTAATATTCCAGGAAACGGACCAGAATTGGCAAAATTTGTGAGTGTTGACGACTGACCAGTAAACGCATCCCAGGGTTCGACAACCATGGAAATCGCTTTGGGACCCCAAAACTGAGTAATAGTCCATGATACGGGTCAGCATGGACAAAAACCGCGAGTGTGGATGACCGACACGTAAGCGCACCTTGGGGTTCGACAATCATGGAAATCGGTTTGGGACCCCAAAACGGTGAGTAATAGTCCATGAAACATGTCAGAATCGACAAAAACCGTGAGTGTTGATGATCGACACGTAACAAATCCCAGGGTTCGTTAATTGTGGAAATCACCCCGGGACCCCAAAACAGTGAGTAATAGTCCACGAAACAGGCTAGAATCAGCCAAAACTGCGAGTGTTCATGACCGACACGTAAGCGCACCTTGGGGTTCAACAACTATGAAAATCGCTTCGGGACCCCAATACGGTGAGTAGTAGTCCATGAAACGGGACAGAATTGGCCAATACTGTGAGTGTCGATGATGGACATGTAAACGCACCCCGAGGATCGTCAATCATGGAAATCGCTTTGGGACCCCAAAACGCTGAGTAATAGTGCACGAAATGGACCAGAATCGGCCAAAATTGTGAGTGTTGATTACCGACACGTAAACGCACCCCGGGGTTCGTTAAGCGTGGAAATCACTTCGGGACTCGAAAATGGTGAGTAATAGTCCAAGAGACGGACCAGAATTCGCCAAATTTGTGAGTGTTGATGACCAACATGTAAACGCACCCCGGGGTTCGACAACCATGGAAATCTCTTCGAGACCCTAAAATTGAGTAATACTCCGAGAAACGGGTCAGAATCGAGAAAAACCGTGAGTGTTGATGACCGACACGCAAGCGCACCTTGGGGTTCGACAACCTTGGAAATCGCCTTGGGACCCCAAACCGGTGAGTAATAGTCCATGAAACGGGCAAAAATCAGCCAAAACTGCGAGTGTTGGCACCCCGGGGTTTGACAACCATGGAAATCACTTCGAGACCCCAATATTGAGTAATAGTCCACGAAACGGGTCAGAATCGACAAAAACAGCGAGTGTTGATGACCGACACGTAAACGCACCCCGTGGTTCGTCAATCGTGGAAATCACTCCAGGACCACGAAACAGTGAGTAATAGTCCATGAAACGGGCCAGTATCAGCCAAAACTACGAGTGTTGATGACCGACACGTAAACGCACCCCGGGGTTCGTTAGTCGTGGAAATCACTTCGGGACCCGAAAATGGTGAGTAATAGTCCAGGAAACGGACCAGAATTGGCAAAAATTGTGAGTGTTGACGACTGACAAGTAAACGCACCCCAGGGTTCGACAACCATGGAAATCGCTTTGGGACCCCAAAACTGAGTAATAGTCCATGAAACGGGTCAGCATGGACAAAAACCGCGAGTGTGGATGACCGACACGTAAGCGCACCTTGGGGTTCGACAATCATGGAAATCGGTTTGGGACCCCAGAACGGTGAGTACTTGTCCACGAAACATGTCAGAATCGACAAAAACCGTGAGTGTTGATGATCGACACGTAACGCATCCTAGGGTTCGTTAATTGTGGGAATCACCCCGGGACCCCAAAACAGTGAGTAATAGTCCACGAAACAGGCTAGAATCAGCCAAAACTGCGAGTGTTCATGATCGACACGTAAGCACACCTTGGGGTTCAACAACTATGAAAATCGCTTCGGGACCCCAAAACGGTGAGTAATAGTCCATGAAATGGGACAGAATTGGCCAATACTGTGAGTGTCGATGATGGACATGTAAACGCACCCCGAGGATCGTCAATCATGGAAATGGCTTTGGGACCCCAAAACGCTGAGTAATAGTGCACGAAATGGACCAGAATCGGCCAAAATTGTGAGTGTTGATTACCGACACGTAAACGCACCCCGGGGTTCGTTAAGCGTGGAAATCACTTCGGGAGTCGAAAATGGTGAGTAATAGTCCAAGAGACGGACCAGAATTGGCCAAATTTGTGAGTGTTGATGACCAACATGTAAACGCACCCCGGGGTTCGACAACCATGGAAATCGCTTCGAGACCCTAAAATTGAGTAATACTCCGAGAAACGGGTCAGAATCGAGAAAAACCGTGAGTGTTGATGACCGACAAGCAAGCGCACCTTGGGGTTCGACAACCATGGAAATCGCCTTGGGACCCCAAACCGGTGAGTAATAGTCCACGAAACGGGCAAAAATCAGCCAAAACTGCGAGTGTTGGCACCCCGGGGTTTGACAACCATGGAAATCGCTTCGAGACCCCAATATTGAGTAATAGTCCACGAAACGGGTCAGAATCGACAAAAACAGCGAGTGTTGACGACCGACACGTAAACGCACCCCGTGGTTCGTCAATCGTGGAAATCACTCTAGGACCACAAAACAGTGAGTAATAGTCCATGAAACGGGCCAGTATCAGCCAAAACTACGAGTGTTGATGACCGACACGTAAACGCACCCCGGGGTTCGTTAGTCGTGGAAATCACTTCGGGACCCGAAAACGGTGAGTAATATTCCAGGAAACGGACCAGAATTGGCAAAATTTGTGAGTGTTGACGACTGACCAGTAAACGCACCCCAGGGTTCGACAACCATGGAAATCGCTTTGGGACCCCAAAACTGAGTAATAGTCCATGATACGGGTCAGCATGGACAAAAACCGCGAGTGTGGATGACCGACACGTAAGCGCACCTTGGGGTTCGACAATCATGGAAATCGGTTTGGGACCCCAAAACGGTGAGTAATAGTCCACGAAACATGTCAGAATCGACAAAAACCGTGAGTGTTGATGATCGACACGTAACAAATCCCAGGGTTCGTTAATTGTGGAAATCACCCCGGGACCCCAAAACAGTGAGTAATAGTCCACGAAACAGGCCAGAATCAGCCAAAACTGCGAGTGTTCATGATCGACACGTAAGCGCACCTTGGGGTTCAACTACTATGAAAATCGCTTCGGGACCCCAAAACGGTGAGTAATAGTCCATGAAACCGGACAGAATTGGCCAATACTGTGAGTGTCGATGATGGACATGTAAACGCACCCCGAGGATCGTCAATCATGGAAATCGCTTTGGGACCCCAAAACGCTGAGTAATAGTGCACGAAATGGACCAGAATCGGCCAAAATTGTGAGTGTTGATTACTGACACGTAAACGCACCCCGGGGTTCGTTAAGCGTGGAAATCACTTCGGGACTCGAAAATGGTGAGTAATAGTCCAAGAGACGGACCAGAATTCGCCAAATTTGTGAGTGTTGATGACCAACATGTAAACGCACCCCGGGGTTCGACAACCATGGAAATCGCTTTGAGACCCTAAAATTGAGTAATACTCCGAGAAACGGGTCAGAATCGAGAAAAACCGTGAGTGTTGATGACCGACACGCAAGCGCACCTTGGGGTTCGACAACCATGGAAATCACCTTGGGACCCCAAACCGGTGAGTAATAGTCCACGAAACGGGCAAAAATCAGCCAAAACTGCGAGTGTTGGCACCCCGGGGTTTGACAACCATGGAAATCACTTCGAGACCCCAATATTGAGTAATAGTCCACGAAACGGGTCAGAATCGACAAAAACAGCGAGTGTTGATGACCGACACGTAAACGCACCCCGTGGTTCGTCAATCGTGGAAATCACTCCAGGACCACAAAACAGTGAGTAATAGTCCATGAAACGGGCCAGTATCAGCCAAAACTACGAGTGTTGATGACCGACACGTAAACGCACCCCGGGGTTCGTTAGTCGTGGAAATCACTTCGGGACCCGAAAACGGTGAGTAATATTCCAGGAAACGGACCAGAATTGGCAAAATTTGTGAGTGTTGACGACTGACCAGTAAACGCACCCCAGGGTTCGACAACCATGGAAATCGCTTTGGGACCCCAAAACTGAGTAATAGTCCATGATACGGGTCAGCATGGACAAAAACCGCGAGTGTGGATGACCGACACGTAAGCGCACCTTGGGGTTCGACAATCATGGAAATCGGTTTGGGACCCCAGAACGGTGAGTACTAGTCTACGAAACATGTCAGAATCGACAAAAACCGTGAGTGTTGATGATCGACACGTAACGCATCCTAGGGTTCGTTAATTGTGGGAATCACCCCGGGACCCCAAAACAGTGAGTAATAGTCCACGAAACAGGCTAGAATCAGCCAAAACTGCGAGTGTTCATGACCGACACGTAAGCGCACCTTGGGGTTCAACAACTATGAAAATCGCTTCGGGACCCCAAAACGGTGAGTAATAGTCCATGAAACGGGACAGAATTGGCCAATACTGTGAGTGTCGATGATGGACATGTAAACGCACCCCGAGGATCGTCAATCATGGAAATGGCTTTGGGACCCCAAAACGCTGAGTAATAGTGCACGAAATGGACCAGAATCGGCCAAAATTGTGAGTGTTGATTACCGACACGTAAACGCACCCCGGGGTTCGTTAAGCGTGGAAATCACTTCGGGACTCGAAAATGGTGAGTAATAGTCCAAGACACGGACCAGAATTCGCCAAATTTGTGAGTGTTGATGACCAACATGTAAACGCACCCCGGGGTTCGACAACCATGGAAATCGCTTCGAGACCCTAAAATTGAGTAATACTCCGAGAAACGGGTCAGAATCGAGAAAAACCGTGAGTGTTGATGACAGACACGCAAGCGCATCTTGGGGTTCGACAACCATGGAAATCGCCTTGGGACCCCAAACCGGTGAGTAATAGTCCACGAAACGGGCAAAAATCAGCCAAAACTGCGAGTGTTGGCACCCCGGGGTTTGACAACCATGGAAATCACTTCGAGACCCCAATATTGAGTAATAGTCCACGAAACGGGTCAGAATCGACAAAAACAGCGAGTGTTGATGACCGACACGTAAACGCACCCCGTGGTTCATCAATCGTGGAAATCACTCCAGGACCACAAAACAGTGAGTAATAGTCCATGAAACGGGCGAGTATCAGCCAAAACTACGAGTGTTGATGACCGACACGTAAACGCACCCCGGGGTTCGTTAGTCGTGGAAATCACTTCGGGACCCGAAAATGGTGAGTAATAGTCCAGGAAACGGACCAGAATTGGCAAAAATTGTGAGTGTTGACGACTGACAAGTAAACGCACCCCAGGGTTCGACAACCATGGAAATCGCTTTGGGACCCCAAAACTGAGTAATAGTCCATGAAACGGGTCAGCATGGACGAAAACCGCGAGTGTGGATGACCGACACGTAAGCGCACCTTGGGGTTCGACAATCATGGAAATCGGTTTGGGACCCCAGAACGGTGAGTACTAGTCTACGAAACATGTCAGAATCGACAAAAACCGTGAGTGTTGATGATCGACACGTAACGCATCCTAGGGTTCGTTAATTGTGGGAATCACCCCGGGACCCCAAAACAGTGAGTAATAGTCCACGAAACAGGCTAGAATCAGCCAAAACTGCGAGTGTTCATGACCGACACGTAAGCGCACCTTGGGGTTCAACAACTATGAAAATCGCTTCGGGACCCCAAAACGGTGAGTAATAGTCCATGAAACGGGACAGAATTGGCCAATACTGTGAGTGTCGATGATGGACATGTAAACGCACCCCGAGGATCGTCAATCATGGAAATGGCTTTGGGACCCCAAAACGCTGAGTAATAGTGCACGAAATGGACCAGAATCGGCCAAAATTGTGAGTGTTGATTACCGACACGTAAACGCACCCCGGGGTTCGTTAAGCGTGGAAATCACTTCGGGAGTCGAAAATGGTGAGTAATAGTCCAAGAGACGGACCAGAATTGGCCAAATTTGTGAGTGTTGATGACCAACATGTAAACGCACCCCGGGGTTCGACAACCATGGAAATCGCTTCGAGACCCTAAAATTGAGTAATACTCCGAGAAACGGGTCAGAATCGAGAAAAACCGTGAGTGTTGATGACCGACAAGCAAGCGCACCTTGGGGTTCGACAACCATGGAAATCGCCTTGGGACCCCAAACCGGTGAGTAATAGTCCACGAAACGGGCAAAAATCAGCCAAAACTGCGAGTGTTGGCACCCCGGGGTTTGACAACCATGGAAATCGCTTCGAGACCCCAATATTGAGTAATAGTCCACGAAACGGGTCAGAATCGACAAAAACAGCGAGTGTTGACGACCGACACGTAAACGCACCCCGTGGTTCGTCAATCGTGGAAATCACTCTAGGACCACAAAACAGTGAGTAATAGTCCATGAAACGGGCCAGTATCAGCCAAAACTACGAGTGTTGATGACCGACACGTAAACGCACCCCGGGGTTCGTTAGTCGTGGAAATCACTTCGGGACCCGAAAACGGTGAGTAATATTCCAGGAAACGGACCAGAATTGGCAAAATTTGTGAGTGTTGACGACTGACCAGTAAACGCACCCCAGGGTTCGACAACCATGGAAATCGCTTTGGGACCCCAAAACTGAGTAATAGTCCATGATACGGGTCAGCATGGACAAAAACCGCGAGTGTGGATGACCGACACGTAAGCGCACCTTGGGGTTCGACAATCATGGAAATCGGTTTGGGACCCCAAAACGGTGAGTAATAGTCCACGAAACATGTCAGAATCGACAAAAACCGTGAGTGTTGATGATCGACACGTAACAAATCCCAGGGTTCGTTAATTGTGGAAATCACCCCGGGACCCCAAAACAGTGAGTAATAGTCCACGAAACAGGCCAGAATCAGCCAAAACTGCGAGTGTTCATGATCGACACGTAAGCGCACCTTGGGGTTCAACTACTATGAAAATCGCTTCGGGACCCCAAAACGGTGAGTAATAGTCCATGAAACCGGACAGAATTGGCCAATACTGTGAGTGTCGATGATGGACATGTAAACGCACCCCGAGGATCGTCAATCATGGAAATCGCTTTGGGACCCCAAAACGCTGAGTAATAGTGCACGAAATGGACCAGAATCGGCCAAAATTGTGAGTGTTGATTACTGACACGTAAACGCACCCCGGGGTACGTTAAGCGTGGAAATCACTTCGGGACTCGAAAATGGTGAGTAATAGTCCAAGAGACGGACCAGAATTCGCCAAATTTGTGAGTGTTGATGACCAACATGTAAACGCACCCCGGGGTTCGACAACCATGGAAATCGCTTCGAGACCCTAAAATTGAGTAATACTCCGAGAAACGGGTCAGAATCGAGAAAAACCGTGAGTGTTGATGACCGACACGCAAGCGCACCTTGGGGTTCGACAACCATGGAAATCACCTTGGGACCCCAAACCGGTGAGTAATAGTCCACGAAACGGGCAAAAATCAGCCAAAACTGCGAGTGTTGGCACCCCGGGGTTTGACAACCATGGAAATCACTTCGAGACCCCAATATTGAGTAATAGTCCACGAAACGGGTCAGAATCGACAAAAACAGCGAGTGTTGATGACCGACACGTAAACGCACCCCGTGGTTCGTCAATCGTGGAAATCACTCCAGGACCACAAAACAGTGAGTAATAGTCCATGAAACGGGCCAGTATCAGCCAAAACTACGAGTGTTGATGACCGACACGTAAACGCACCCCGGGGTTCGTTAGTCGTGGAAATCACTTCGGGACCCGAAAACGGTGAGTAATATTCCAGGAAACGGACCAGAATTGGCAAAATTTGTGAGTGTTGACGACTGACCAGTAAACGCACCCCAGGGTTCGACAACCATGGAAATCGCTTTGGGACCCCAAAACTGAGTAATAGTCCATGATACGGGTCAGCATGGACAAAAACCGCGAGTGTGGATGACCGACACGTAAGCGCACCTTGGGGTTCGACAATCATGGAAATCGGTTTGGGACCCCAAAACGGTGAGTAATAGTCCACGAAACATGTCAGAATCGACAAAAACCGTGAGTGTTGATGATCGACACGTAACAAATCCCAGGGTTCGTTAATTGTGGAAATCACCCCGGGACCCCAAAACAGTGAGTAATAGTCCACGAAACAGGCTAGAATCAGCCAAAACTGCGAGTGTTCATGACCGACACGTAAGCGCACCTTGGGGTTCAACAACTATGAAAATCGCTTCGGGACCCCAATACGGTGAGTAATAGTCCATGAAACGGGACAGAATTGGCCAATACTGTGAGTGTCGATGATGGACATGTAAACGCACCCCGAGGATCGTCAATCATGGAAATCGCTTTGGGACCCCAAAACGCTGAGTAATAGTGCACGAAATGGACGAGAATCGGCCAAAATTGTGAGTGTTGATTACCGACACGTAAACGCACCCCGAGGTTCGATAACGTGGAAATCACTTCGGGACTCGAAAATGGTGAGTAATAGTCCAAGAGACGGACCAGAATTGGCCAAATTTGTGAGTGTTGATGACCAACATGTAAACGCACCACGGGGTTCGACAACCATGGAAATCACTTCGAGACCCCAAAATACAGTAATACTCCGAGAAACGGGTCAGAATCGAGAAAAACCGCGAGTGTTGATGACCGACACGCAAGCACACCTTGGGGTTCGACAACCATGTAAATCGCCTTGGGACCCCAAACCGGTGAGTAATAGTCCATGAAACGGGCAAAAATCAGCCAAAACTGCGAGTGTTGGCACCCCGGGATTTGACAACCATGGAAATCGCTTTGAGACCCCAATATTGAGTAATAGTCCACGAAACGGGTCAGAATCGACAAAAACAGCGAGTGTTGATGACCGACACGTAAACGCACCCCGTGGTTCGTCAATCGTGGAAATCACTCCGGGACCCCAAAACAGTGAGTAATAGTCCATGAAACGGGCCAGTATCAGCCAAAACTACGAGTGTTGATGACCGACATGTAAACGCACCCCGGCGTTCGTTAGTCGTGGAAATCACTTCGGGACCCGAAAACGGTGAGTAATAGTCCAGGAAACGGACCAGAATTGGCAAAAATTGTGAGTGTTGACGATTGACAAGTAAACGCACCCCAGGATTCGACAACCATGGAAATCGATTCGGGACCCCAAAACTGAGCAATAGTCCATGAAACGGGTCTGCATGGACAAAAACCGCGAGTGTGGATGACCGACACGTAAATTGTGAGTGTTGACGATGGACACGTAAACGCACCCTGAGGATCATCAATCGTGGAAATCGCTTTGGGACCCTAAAACACTGAGTAATAGTGCATGAAATGGACCAGAATCGGCCAAAATTGTGACTGTTTATTACCCAGACGTAAACGCACCCCGGGGTTCATTAGTCGTGGAAATCACTTCGGGACCCGAAAACGGTGCGTATGAGTCCAAGAGACGGACCAGAATTGGCCACAATTGTGTGTGTTGATGACTGGCAAGTAAACGCACCCCGGGGTTCGACAACAATGGAAATCGCTTCTGGACCCCAAACTGAGTAGTAGTCCATGAAGCGGGTCAGAATCGACAAAAACCGCTATTGTGGATGACCGACACGTAAGCAGACCTTGGGGTTCGACAATCATGGAAATCGGTTTGGGACCCCAAAACGGTGAGTAATAGTCCATGAAACATGTCAGAATCGACAAAAACCGTGAGTGTTAATGATCGACACGTAACGCAACCTAGGGTTCGTTAATTGTGGAGATCACCCGGGACCCCAAAGAGTGAGTAATATTCCACGAAAAAGGCCAGAATCGGCCAAAACTGCGAGTGTTGATGACCGACACGCAAGCGCACCTTGGGGTTTAACAACTATGAAAATCACTTCGGGACCCCAAAACGGTGAGTAATAGTCCATGAAACGGGTCAGAATTGGGCAATACTGTGAGTGCCGATGATGGGCATGTAAACACACCCCGAGGATTGTCAATCGGGGAAATCACTTTGGGACCCCAAATGCTGAGTGATAGTGCACGAGATGGACCATAATCGGCCAAAATTGTGAGTGTTGATTACCGACACGTAAACACACCCCGGGGTTCGCTAAGCGTGGAAATCACTTCGGGACTCGAAAATGGTGAGTAATAGTCCAACAGACGGACCGGAATTGGCCAAATTTCTGAGTGTTCATGATCAACATGTAAACGCGCCCCGGGGTTCGACAACCATGGAAATCGCTTCGAGACCCCAAAATTGAGTAATACTCCATGAAACGGGTCAAAATCGAGAAAAACTGCGAGTGTTGATGACCGACACGTAAGCGCACCTTGGGGTTCGACAACCATGGAAATCGCTTTGGGACCCCAAAACGGTGAGTAATAGTCCATGAAACGGGCAAGAATCAGCCAAAACTACGAGTGTTGATGGCCGACACATAAACGCACCCCGGGGTTCATTAGTCGTGGAAATCACTTCGGGACCCGAAAACGGTGAGTAATAGTCCAGGAAACGGACCAGAATTGGCAAAAATTGTGAGTGTTGACGATTGTCAGGTAAACGCACCCCAGGGTTC
>NW_021296959.1:9234-11852 GCF_002162155.2 Triticum dicoccoides | reverse complement strand
TAAGCAGACCTTGGGGTTCGACAATCATGGAAATCGGTTTGGGACCCCAAAACGGTGAGTAATAGTCCATGAAACATGTCAGAATCGACAAAAACCGTGAGTGTTAATGATCGACACGTAACGCAACCTAGGGTTCGTTAATTGTGGAGATCACCCGGGACCCCAAAACAGTGAGTAATATTCCACGAAAAAGGCCAGAATCGGCCAAAACTGCGAGTGTTGATGACCGACACGCAAGCGCACCTTGGGGTTTAACAACTATGAAAATCGCTTCGGGACCCCAAAACGGTGAGTAATAGTCCATGAAACGGGTCAGAATTGGGCAATACTGTGAGTGCCGATGATGGGCATGTAAACACACCCCGAGGATTGTCAATCGGGGAAATCACTTTGGGACCCCAAATGCTGAGTGATAGTGCACGAGATGGACCAGAATCGGCCTAAATTGTGAGTGTTGATTACCGACACGTAAACACACCCCGGGGTTCGCTAAGCGTGGAAATCACTTCGGGACTCGAAAATGGTGAGTAATAGTCCAACAGACGGACCGGAATTGGCCAAATTTCTGAGTGTTCATGATCAACATGTAAACGCGCCCCGGGGTTCGACAACCATGGAAATCGCTTCGAGACCCTAAAATTGAGTAATACTCCATGAAACGGGTCAGAATCGAGAAAAACTGCGAGTGTTGATGACCGACACGTAAGCGCACCTTGGGGTTCGACAACCATGGAAATCGCTTTGGGACCCCAAAACGGTGAGTAATAGTCCATGACAGGGGCAAGAATCAGCCAAAACTACGAGTGTTGATGGCCGACACATAAACGCACCCCGGGGTTCATTAGTCGTGGAAATCACTTCGGGACCCGAAAACGGTGAGTAATAGTCCAGGAAACAGACCAGAATTGGCAAAAATTGTGAGTGTTGACGATTCTCAGGTAACGCACCCCAGGGTTCGACAACCATGGAAATCGCTTCGGGACCCCAAAACTAAGTAATAGTCCATGAAACGGGTCAGCATGGACAAAAACCGCGAGTGTGGATAACCGACACGTAAGCGCACCTTGGGGTTCGACAATCATGGAAATCGGTTTGGGACCCCAAAACGGCGAGTAATAGTCCACAAAACATGTCAGAATCGACAAAAACCGTGAGTGTTAATGATCGACACGTAACGCAACCCAGGGTTTGTTAATTGTGGAAATCACCCGGGACCCCAAAACAGTGAGTAATATTCCACGAAAAAGGCCAGAATCGGCCAAAACTGCGAGTGTTGATGACCGACACGCAAGCACACCTTGGGGTTTAACAACTATGAAAATCGCTTCAGGACCCCAAAACGGTGAGTAATGAAACGGGTCAGAATCGGGCAATACTGTGAGTGCCGACGATGGGCATGTAAACACACCCCGAGGATTGTCAATCGAGGAAATCGCTTTGGGACCCCAAATGCTGAGTAATAGTGCACGAGATGGACCAGAATCGGCCAAAATTATGAGTGTTGATTACCGACATGTAAACGCACCCCGGGGTTCGCTAAGTGTGGAAATCACTTCGGGACTCGAAAATGGTGAGTAATAGTCCAACAGACGGACCGGAATTGGCCAAATTTGTGAGTGTTCATGATCAACATGTAAACGCGCCCCGGGGTTCGACAACCATGGAAATCGCTTCGAGACCCCAAAATTGAGTAATACTCCATGAAACGGGTCAGAATCGAGAAAAACCGCGAGTGTTGATGACCGACATGTAAGCGCACCTTGGGGTTCGACAACCATGGAAATCGCTTTGGGACCCCAAAACGGTAAGTAATAGTCCACGAAACGGGCAAGAATTAGCCAAAACTACGAGTGTTGGCACCCCAGGGTTTGACAACCATGGAAATCGCTTCGGAACCCCAATATTGAGTAATAGTCCATGGAACGGGTCAGAATCAACAAAAACAGCGAGTGTTGATGACCGACACGTAAACACACCTTGTGGTTCATCAATCGTGGAAATCACTCCCGGACGCCAAAACAGTGAGTAATAGTCCACGAAACGGGCCAGAATCAGCAAAAAACTACGAGTGTTGATGACCGACACGTAAACGCACCCTGGGTTTCGTTAGTCATGGAAATCACTTCGGGACCCGAAACGGTGAGTAATAGTCTAGGAAACAGACCAGAATTGGCCAAAATTGTGAGTGATGAAGACTGGCAAGTAAACGCACCCCGGGGTTTGACAACAATGGAAATCGCTTCGGGACCCCAAAACAGAGTAATAGTCCATGAAACTGGTCAGCATCGACAAAAATCATGAGTGTGGATGACTGACACGTAAGCGCACCTTGGGGGTTCGACAATCATGGAAATCGCTTTGGGACCCCAAAACGGTGAGTAATAGTACATGAAACATGTCAGAATCGACAAAAACCGCGTGTGTTGATGATCGACACGTAAACGCATCCCAGGGTTCGTTAATCATGGAAATCACCCTGGCACCCCAAAACAGTGAGTAATAGTCCACGAAACAGGCCAGAATCGGCCAAAACTGCGAGTGTTGATGACCGACACGTAAGCGCACCTTGGGGTTCAACAACTATGGAAATCGCTTTGGGACCCCAAAACGGTGAGTAA
>NW_021296959.1:0-9224 GCF_002162155.2 Triticum dicoccoides | reverse complement strand
TTGTCAGGTAAACGCACCCCAGGGTTCGACAACCATGGAAATCGCTTCGGGACCCCAAAACTAAGTAATAGTCCATGAAACGGGTCAGCATGGACAAAAACCGCGAGTGTGGATAACCGACACGTAAGCGCACCTTGGGGTTCGACAATCATGGAAATCGGTTTGGGACCCCAAAACGGCGAGTAATAGTCCACGAAACATGTCAGAATCGACAAAAACCGTGAGTGTTAATGATCGACACGTAACGCAACCCAGGGTTTGTTAATTGTGGAAATCACCCGGGACCCCAAAACAGTGAGTAATATTCCACGAAAAAGGCCAGAATCGGCCAAAACTGCGAGTGTTGATGACCGACACACAAGCGCACCTTGGGGTTTAACAACTATGAAAATCGCTTCAGGACCCCAAAACGGTGAGTAATAGTCCATGAAACGGGTCAGAATCGGGCGATACTGTGAGTGCCGACGATGGGCATGTAAACACACTCCGAGGATTGTCAATCGGGGAAATCGCTTTGGGACCCCAAATGCTGAGTAATAGTGCACGAGATGGACCAGAATCGGCCAAAATTATGAGTGTTGATTACCGACATGTAAACGCACCCCGGGGTTCGCTAAGTGTGGAAATCACTTCGGGACTCGAAAATGGTGAGTAATAGTCCAACAGACGGACCGGAATTGGCCAAATTTGTGAGTGTTCATGATCAACATGTAAACGCGCCCCGGGGTTCGACAACCATGGAAATCGCTTCGAGACCCCAAAATTGAGTAATACTCCATGAAACGGGTCAGAATCGAGAAAAACCGCGAGTGTTGATGACCGACACGTAAGCGCACCTTGGGGTTCGACAACCATGGAAATCGCTTTGGGACCCCAAAACGGTAAGTAATAGTCCACGAAACGGGCAAGAATCAGCCAAAACTACGAGTGTTGGCACCCCAGGGTTTGACAACCATGGAAATCGCTTCGGGACCCCAATATTGAGTAATAGTCCATGGAACGGGTCAGAATCAACAAAAACAGCGAGTGTTGATGACCGACACGTAAACGCACCTTGTGGTTCATCAATCGTGGAAATCACTCCGGGACGCCAAAACAGTGAGTAATAGTCCACGAAACGGGCCAGAATCAGCAAAAAACTACGAGTGTTGATGACCGACACGTAAACGCACCCTGGGTTTCGTTAGTCATGGAAATCACTTCGGCACCCGAAACGGTGAGTAATAGTCCAGGAAACAGACTAGAATTGGCCAAAATTGTGAGTGATGATGACTGGCAAGTAAACGCACCCCGGGGTTTGACAACAATGGAAATCGCTTCGGGACCCAAAACAGAGTAATAGTCCATGAAACTGGTCAGCATCGACAAAAATCATGAGTGTGGATGACTGACACGTAAGCGCACCTTGGGGGTTCGACAATCATGGAAATCGCTTTGGGACCCCAAAACGGTGAGTAATTGTACATGAAACATGTCAGAATCGACAAAAACCGCGTGTGTTGATGATCGACACGTAAACGCATCCCAGGGTTCGTTAATCATGGAAATCACCCCGGCACCCCAAAACAGTGAGTAATAGTCCACGAAACAGGCCAGAATCGGCCAAAACTACGAGTGTTGATGACCGACACGTAAGCGCACCTTGGGGTTCAACAACTATGGAAATCGCTTTGGGACCCCAAAACGGTGAGTAATGGTCCATGAAATGGGTCACAATTGGCCAATACTGTGAGTGTTGACGATGGACACGTAAACGCACCCTGAGAATCATCAATCATGGAAATCGCTTTGGGACCCTAAAACACTGAGTAATAGTGCATGAAATGGACCAGAATCGGCCAAAATTGTGACTGTTGATTACCCAGACGTAAACGCACCCCGGGGTACATTAGTCGTGGAAATCACTTCGGGACCCGAAAACGGTGAGTAATAGTCCAAGAGACGGACCAGAATTGGCCACAATTGTGTGTGTTGATGACTGGCAAGTAAACGCACCCCGGGGTTCGACAACAATGGAAATCGCTTCTGGACCCCAAACTGAGTAGTAGTCCATGAAGCGGGTCAGAATCGACAAAAACCGCTATTGTGGATGACCGACACGTAAGCAGACCTTGGGGTTCGACAATCATGGAAATCGGTTTGGGACCCCAAAACGGTGAGTAATAGTCCATGAAACATGTCAGAATCGACAAAAACCGTGAGTGTTAATGATCGACACGTAACGCAACCTAGGGTTCGTTAATTGTGGAGATCACCCGGGACCCCAAAACAGTGAGTAATATTCCACGAAAAAGGCCAGAATCGGCCAAAACTGCGAGTGTTGATGACCGACACGCAAGCGCACCTTGGGGTTTAACAACTATGAAAATCGCTTCGGGACCCCAAAACGGTGAGTAATAGTCCATGAAACGGGTCAGAATTGGGCAATACTGTGAGTGCCGATGATGGGCATGTAAACACACCCCGAGGATTGTCAATCGGGGAAATCACTTTGGGACCCCAAATGCTGAGTGATAGTGCACGAGATGGACCATAATCGGCCAAAATTGTGAGTGTTGATTACCGACACGTAAACACACCCCGGGGTTCGCTAAGCGTGGAAATCACTTCGGGACTCGAAAATGGTGAGTAATAGTCCAACAGACGGACCGGAATTGGCCAAATTTCTGAGTGTTCATGATCAACATGTAAACGCGCCCCGGGGTTCGACAACCATGGAAATCGCTTCGAGACCCCAAAATTGAGTAATACTCCATGAAACGGGTCAGAATCGAGAAAAACTGCGAGTGTTGATGACCGACACGTAAGCGCACCTTGGGGTTCGACAACCATGGAAATCGCTTTGGGACCCCAAAACGGTGAGTAATAGTCCATGAAACATGTCAGAATCGACAAAAACCGTGAGTGTTAATGATCGACACGTAACGCAACCCAGGGTTTGTTAATTGTGGAAATCACCCGGGACCCCAAAACAGTGAGTAATATTCCACGAAAAAGGCCAGAATCGGCCAAAACTGCGAGTGTTGATGACCGACACACAAGCGCACCTTGGGGTTTAACAACTATGAAAATCGCTTCAGGACCCCAAAACGGTGAGTAATAGTCCATGAAACGGGTCAGAATCGGGCGATACTGTGAGTGCCGACGATGGGCATGTAAACACACCCCGAGGATTGTCAATCGGGGAAATCGCTTTGGGACCCCAAATGCTGAGTAATAGTGCACGAGATGGACCAGAATCGGCCAAAATTATGAGTGTTGATTACCGACATGTAAACGCACCCCGGGGTTCGCTAAGTGTGGAAATCACTTCGGGACTCGAAAATGGTGAGTAATAGTCCAACAGACGGACCGGAATTGGCCAAATTTGTGAGTGTTCATGATCAACATGTAAACGCGCCCCGGGGTTCGACAACCATGGAAATCGCTTCGAGACCCCAAAATTGAGTAATACTCCATGAAACGGGTCAGAATCGAGAAAAACCGCGAGTGTTGATGACCGACACGTAAGCGCACCTTGGGGTTCGACAACCATGGAAATCGCTTTGGGACCCCAAAACGGTAAGTAATAGTCCACGAATCGGGCAAGAATCAGCCAAAACTACGAGTGTTGGCACCCCAGGGTTTGACAACCATGGAAATCGCTTCGGAACCCCAATATTGAGTAATAGTCCATGGAACGGGTCAGAATCAACAAAAACAGCGAGTGTTGATGACCGACACGTAAACGCACCTTGTGGTTCATCAATCGTGGAAATCACTCCGGGACGCCAAAACAGTGAGTAATAGTCCACGAAACGGGCCAGAATCAGCAAAAAACTACGAGTGTTGATGACCGACACGTAAACGCACCCTGGGTTTCGTTAGTCATGGAAATCACTTCGGGACCCGAAACGGTGAGTAATAGTCTAGGAAACAGACCAGAATTGGCCAAAATTGTGAGTGATGATGACTGGCAAGTAAACGCACCCCGGGGTTTGACAACAATGGAAATCGCTTCGGGACCCCAAAACAGAGTAATAGTCCATGAAACTGGTCAGCATCGACAAAAATCATGAGTGTGGATGACTGACACGTAAGCGCACCTTGGGGGTTCGACAATCATGGAAATCGCTTTGGGACCCCAAAACGGTGAGTAATAGTACATGAAACATGTCAGAATCGACAAAAACCGCGTGTGTTGATGATCGACACGTAAACGCATCCCAGGGTTCGTTAATCATGGAAATCACCCTGGCACCCCAAAACAGTGAGTAATAGTCCACGAAACAGGCCAGAATCGGCCAAAACTGCGAGTGTTGATGACCGACACGTAAGCGCACCTTGGGGTTCAACAACTATGGAAATCGCTTTGGGACCCCAAAACGGTGAGTAAAGGTCCATGAAACGGGTCACAATTGGCCAATACTGTGAGTGTTGACGATGGACACGTAAACGCACCCTGAGGATCATCAATCGTGGAAATCGCTTTGGGACCCTAAAACACTGAGTAATAGTGCATGAAATGGACCAGAATCGGCCAAAATTGTGACTGTTGATTACCCAGACGTAAACGCACCCCGGGGTTCATTAGTCGTGGAAATCACTTCGGGACCCGAAAACGGTGAGTAATAGTCCAAGAGACGGACCAGAATTGGCCACAATTGTGTGTGTTGATGACTGGCAAGTAAACGCACCCCGGGGTACGACAACAATGGAAATCGCTTCTGGACCCCAAACTGAGTAGTAGTCCAAGAAGCGGGTCAGAATCGACAAAAACCGCTATTGTGGATGACCGACACATAAGCAGACCTTGGGGTTCGACAATCATGGAAATCGGTTTGGGACCCCAAAACGGTGAGTAATAGTCCATGAAACATGTCAGAATCGACAAAAACCGTGAGTGTTAATGATCGACACGTAACGCAACCTAGGGTTCGTTAATTGTGGAGATCACCCGGGACCCCAAAACAGTGAGTAATATTCCACGAAAAAGGCCAGAATCGGCCAAAACTGCGAGTGTTGATGACCGACACGCAAGCGCACCTTGGGGTTTAACAACTATGAAAATCGCTTCGGGACCCCAAAACGGTGAGTAATAGTCCATGAAACGGGTCAGAATTGGGCAATACTGTGAGTGCCGATGATGGGCATGTAAACACACCCCGAGGATTGTCAATCGGGGAAATCACTTTGGGACCCCAAATGCTGAGTGATAGTGCACGAGATGGACCAGAATCGGCCAAAATTGTGAGTGTTGATTACCGACACGTAAACACACCCCGGGGTTCGCTAAGCGTGGAAATCACTTCGGGACTCGAAAATGGTGAGTAATAGTCCAATAGATGGACCGGAATTGGCCAAATTTCTGAGTGTTCATGATCAACATGTAAACGCGCCCCGGGGTTCGACAACCATGGAAATCGCTTCGAGACCCCAAAATTGAGTAATACTCCATGAAACGGGTCAGAATCGAGAAAAACTGCGAGTGTTGATGACCGACACGTAAGCGCACCTTGGGGTTCGACAACCATGGAAATCGCTTTGGGACCCCAAAACGGTAAGTAATAGTCCACGAAACGGGCAAGAATCAGCCAAAACTACGAGTGTTGGCACCCCAGGGTTTGACAACCATGGAAATCGCTTCGGAACCCCAATATTGAGTAATAGTCCATGGAACGGGTCAGAATCAACAAAAACAGCGAGTGTTGATGACCGACACGTAAACGCACCTTGTGGTTCATCAATCGTGGAAATCACTCCCGGACGCCAAAACAGTGAGTAATAGTCCACGAAACGGGCCAGAATCAGCAAAAAACTACGAGTGTTGATGACCGACACGTAAACGCACCCTGGGTTTCGTTAGTCATGGAAATCACTTCGGGACCCGAAACGGTGAGTAATAGTCTAGGAAACAGACCAGAATTGGCCAAAATTGTGAGTGATGATGACTGACAAGTAAATGCACCCCGGGGTTTGACAACAATGGAAATCGCTTCGGGACCCCAAAACAGAGTAATAGTCCATGAAACTGGTCAGCATCGACAAAAATCATGAGTGTGGATGACTGACACGTAAACGCACCTTGGGGGTTCGACAATCATGGAAATCGCTTTGGGACCCCAAAACGGTGAGTAATAGTACATGAAACATGTCAGAATCGACAAAAACCGCGTGTGTTGATGATCGACACGTAAACGCATCCCAGGGTTCGTTAATCATGGAAATCACCCTGGCACCCCAAAACAGTGAGTAATAGTCCACGAAACAGGCCGGAATCGGCCAAAACTGCGAGTGTTGATGACCGACACGTAAGCGCACCTTGGGGTTCAACAACTATGGAAATCGCTTTGGGACCCCAAAACGGTGAGTAATGGTCCATGAAACGGGTCACAATTGGCCAATACTGTGAGTGTTGACGATGGACACGTAAACGCACCCTGAGGATCATCAATCATGGAAATCGCTTTGGGACCCTAAAACACTGAGTAATAGTGCATGAAATGGACCAGAATCGGCCAAAATTGTGACTGTTGATTACCCAGACGTAAACGCACCCCGGGGTTCATTAGTCGTGGAAATCACTTCGGGACCCGAAAACGGTGAGTAATAGTCCAAGAGACGGACCAGAATTGGCCACAATTGTGTGTGTTGATGACTGGCAAGTAAACGCACCCCGGGGTTCGACAACAATGGAAATCGCTTCTGGACCCCAAACTGAGTAGTAGTCCATGAAGCGGGTCAGAATCGACAAAAACCGCTATTGTGGATGACCGACACGTAAGCAGACCTTGGGGTTCGACAATCATGCAAATCGGTTTGGGACCCCAAAACGGTGAGTAATAGTCCATGAAACATGTCAGAATCGACAAAAACCGTGAGTGTTAATGATCGACACGTAACGCAACCTAGGGTTCGTTAATTGTGGAGATCACCCGGGACCCCAAAACAGTGAGTAATATTCCACGAAAAAGGCCAGAATCGGCCAAAACTGCGAGTGTTGATGACCGACACGCAAGCGCACCTTGGGGTTTAACAACTATGAAAATCGCTTCGGGACCCCAAAACGGTGAGTAATAGTCCATGAAACGGGTCAGAATTGGGCTATACTGTGAGTGCCGATGATGGGCATGTAAACACACCCCGAGGATTGTCAATCGGGGAAATCACTTTGGGACCCCAAATGCTGAGTGATAGTGCACGAGATGGACCAGAATCGGCCAAAATTGTGAGTGTTGATTACCGACACGTAAACACACCCCGGGGTTCGCTAAGTGTAGAAATCACTTCGGGACTCGAAAATGGTGAGTAATAGTCCAACAGACGGACCGGAATTGGCCAAATTTGTGAGTGTTCATGATCAACATGTAAACGCGCCCCGGGGTTCGACAACCATGGAAATCGCTTCGAGACCCCAAAATTGAGTAATACTCCATGAAACGGGTCAGAATCGAGAAAAACCGCGAGTGTTGATGACCGACACGTAAGCGCACCTTGGGGTTCGACAACCATGGAAATCGCTTTGGGACCCCAAAACGGTAAGTAATAGTCCACGAATCGGGCAAGAATCAGCCAAAACTACGAGTGTTGGCACCCTAGGGTTTGACAACCATGGAAATCGCTTCGGAACCCCAATATTGAGTAATAGTCCATGGAACGGGTCAGAATCAACAAAAACAGCGAGTGTTGATGACCGACACGTAAACGCACCTTGTGGTTCATCAATCGTGGAAATCACTCCGGGACGCCAAAACAGTGAGTAATAGTCCACGAAACGGGCCAGAATCAGCAAAAAACTACGAGTGTTGATGACCGACACGTAAACGCACCCTGGGTTTTGTTAGTCATGGAAATCACTTCGGGACCCGAAACGGTGAGTAATAGTCTAGGAAACAGACCAGAATTGGCCAAAATTGTGAGTGATGATGACTGGCAAGTAAACGCACCCCGGGGTTTGACAACAATGGAAATCGCTTCGGGACCCCAAAACAGAGTAATAGTCCATGAAACTGGTCAGCATCGACAAAAATCATGAGTGTGGATGACTGACACGTAAGCGCACCTTGGGGGTTCGACAATCATGGAAATCGCTTTGGGACCCCAAAACGGTGAGTAATAGTACATGAAACATGTCAGAATCGACAAAAACCGCGTGTGTTGATGATCGACACGTAAACGCATCCCAGGGTTCGTTAATCATGGAAATCACCCTAGCACCCCAAAACAGTGAGTAATAGTCCACGAAACAGGCCAGAATCGGCCAAAACTGCGAGTGTTGATGACCGACACGTAAGCGCACCTTGGGGTTCAACAACTATGGAAATCGCTTTGGGACCCCAAAACGGTGAGTAAAGGTCCATGAAACGGGTCACAATTGGCCAATACTGTGAGTGTTGACGATGGACACGTAAACGCACCCTGAGGATCATCAATCGTGGAAATCGCTTTGGGACCCTAAAACACTGAGTAATAGTGCATGAAATGGACCAGAATCGGCCAAAATTGTGACTGTTGATTACCCAGACGTAAACGCACCCCGGGGTTCATTAGTCGTGGAAATCACTTCGGGACCCGAAAACAGTGAGTAATAGTCCAAGAGACGGACCAGAATTGGCCACAATTGTGTGTGTTGATGACTGGCAAGTAAACGCACCCCGGGGTTCGACAACAATGGAAATCGCTTCTGGACCCCAAACTGAGTAGTAGTCCATGAAGCGGGTCAGAATCGACAAAAACCGCTATTGTGGATGACCGACACATAAGCAGACCTTGGGGTTCGACAATCATGGAAATCGGTTTGGGACCCCAAAACGGTGAGTAATAGTCCATGAAACATGTCAGAATCGACAAAAACCGTGAGTGTTAATGATCGACACGTAACGCAACCTAGGGTTCGTTAATTGTGGAGATCACCCGGGACCCCAAAACAGTGAGTAATATTCCACGAAAAAGGCCAGAATCGGCCAAAACTGCGAGTGTTGATGACCGACACGCAAGCGCACCTTGGGGTTTAACAACTATGAAAATCGCTTCGGGACCCCAAAACGGTGAGTAATAGTCCATGAAACGGGTCAGAATTGGGCAATACTGTGAGTGCCGATGATGGGCATGTAAACACACCCCGAGGATTGTCAATCGGGGAAATCACTTTGGGACCCCAAATGCTGAGTGATAGTGCACGAGATGGACCAGAATCGGCCAAAATTGTGAGTGTTGATTACCGACACGTAAACACACCCCGGGGT
>NW_021296958.1:0-1892 GCF_002162155.2 Triticum dicoccoides | reverse complement strand
TTGCTCCGGTTTGTGAGGGGTGTGTGTCCAAACTTTCGTCGAAGATGCAAATTTCTTTACCACATCATCTTGATGGCATGACATTAAATCAAGCAAGGTTTCATGTTTTTCTGATCATTTTTCTATTTTTTTGAATTAAAATGCCATGTCACTCCATGCATACGTATGCATGTGTCCATGTCGTGAGACCAATATGTTTGAAAATTCCTTCTAATTTACTGCACATGGCATTAACTCGCACACAAGTACACAGATATAATTTTTCAAACCATTTTGGTTACTCGTTGCATGTAGATGTAATTCAAATTTGAATTACGGTCATTAAATAGTTAGAAAATCACTTAAATGTCTTTAAAAGGACAAATGACCCCTAGAATTTTCCAAAATTTCACATTACAGTTGTAGTAGTGCACGTTATACGTAGAAAAAAATTGAAGGCCGTAAGAGGAAGCTATCTCCCGTTCGTCATCAAACATGCATTCTTCCCTCTCGGAACCACGAACCTTCTAGCGAGTTGCTCCGTTTTGTGAGGGGCGTGTGTCCAAACGTTCGTCAAACGTGCCAATTTATTTACCACATCATCTTGGTGGCATGACATTAAATCAACCAAGGTTTCATGTGTTTCTTATCATTTTTCATTTTTTGAATTAAAATGCCATGTCACTCCATGCATACGTATGCATGTGTCCATGTCATGAGACCAATATGTTCGAAAATTCCTTCTAGTTTACTACACATGGAATTAACTCGCACACAAGTACACAAATATGATTTTTCAAACCGTTTTGGTTAGTCATTGCATGTAGATGTAATTCAAATTTGAATTACGGTCATTAAATAGTTAGAAAATCACTTAAATCTCTTTAAAATGTCAAATGACCCCTAGAATTTTCCAAAATTTCACATTACAGTTGTAGTAGTGCACGTTAGACGTAGAAAAAAATTGAAGGCCGTAAGAGGAAGCTATCTACCATTCGTCATCAAGCATGAATTATTCCCTCTCGGAACCACAAACCTTCTAGCGAGTTGCTCCGGTTTGTGAGGGGTGTGTGTGCAAACTTTCGTCGAACATGCAAATTTCTTTACCACATCATCTTGGTGGCATGACATTAAATCAAGCAAGGTTTCATGTTTTTCTAATCATTTTTCTATTTTTTTGGATTAAAATGCCATGTCACTCCATGCATACATATGCATCTGTCCATGTCGTGAGACCAATATGTTTGAAAATTCCTTCTAATTTACTACACACGGAATTAACTCGCACACAAGTACACAAATATGATTTTCAAACCATTTTGGTTAGTCGTTGCATGTAGATGTAATTCAAATTTGAATTACGGTCATTAAATAGTTAGAAAATCACTTAAATGTCTTTAAAAGGTCAAATGACCCCTAGAATTTTCCAAAATTTCACATTACAGTTGTAGTAGTGCACGTTAGACGTAGAAAAAAATTGAAGGCCGTAAGAGGAAGCTATCTCCCATTCGTCATCAAACATGCATTGTTCCCTCTCGGAACCACAAACCTTCTAGCGAGTTGCTCCGTTTTGTGAGGGGCGTGTGTCCAAACGTTCGTCAAACGTGCCAATTTCTTTACCACATCATCTTGGTGGCATGACATTACATCAACCAAGGTTTCATGTTTTTCTGATCATTTTTCTATTTTTTTGAATTAAAATGCCATGTCACTCCATGCATACGTATGCATGTGTCCATGTCATGAGACCAATATGTTTGAAAATTCCTTCTATTTTACTACACATGGCATTAACTCGCACACAAGTACACAGATATGATTTTTCAAACCATTTTGGTTACTCGTTGCAAGTAGATGTAATTCAAATTTGAATTACGGTCATTAAATAGTTAGAAAATCACTTAAATGTCTTT
>NW_021296957.1:0-703 GCF_002162155.2 Triticum dicoccoides | reverse complement strand
GTGTAACAGATGAGTTCTCGTCCAAAACCCTGATACTCCGAAAGAGTTTGTCCAGATTGTACACGAAGTGCATACAGTTTTTGCTGTGGCCCTCTCTACTCTTTCGCACATGCTATGCGGGTGAAATGATGATACCATGCCAGGTTTCAACATTTTCAGATATCATTTTGTAGTGATTTTCAATTTCACGGTCATTTAGCTCTCTAAACAATTAGGTAAATGACCGAAAAACAACAAATGATGTCAAAACATGTTGGAAATTGATGACGTCGCTTTGAATGCTGCATACTAAACACAAAAGAAGTCCGGAGTTCAAATAAGTTTAAAAAACATTGAAGTGCCCCTGTAACAGATGAGTTCTTATCCGAAACCCTGATACTCCGAAAGAGTTTGTCCAGTTTGTAAACGAAGTGCGTCCAATTTTTGTCGTGACCCTCTCTACTCTTTCGCACATGCTATGCGGGTGAAATGATGATACCATGCCATGTTTCAACATTTTGAGAATTCATTTTGTAGTGATTTTCAATTTCACGGTCATTTAGCTCTCTAAACAATTAGGTAAATGGCCGAAAAACAACAAATGATGTAAGAACATGTTGGAAATTGATGACGTCGCTTTGAATGATGCATACTAAGCACAAAAGAAGTCCGGAGTTCAAATAAGTTTAAAAAACATTGAAGTGGCCGTGTAACAGATGAGTTC
>NW_021296956.1:0-2132 GCF_002162155.2 Triticum dicoccoides | reverse complement strand
TGTCCCCAGTCCCCACAAGGTCGATCCATCTCCGTTTCCCATCTCCCCAAAGTTGTTACTGCTCTAATGTCTAGATTCTCCTTCTTTTCAGCTAGTTCCTATTGGATCATGGTACTTTTGGGGCACTATTGTGTAGAAACATGGCAAATATAGTCTTCTCTTTTAACACCCTAATTTACAATCTGTAAATTGCCATGGCAATATATTATTCTTTTTTCCCATGGTGGGCACTTTCACACAAGTTTTGGACATGTTATATAGTGATGATTTTGTTGTTGTGATGGCAATTTTCACCCAAGTTCACAATCTCCATAATTGCCATGGCAATTTAGCTCGTATATTTTGCCATGAGCATGGCAAATTTTCCTTCTTTTGCAACATGGAAAAAATTCCTTTCTATGTAACGATAGCAAGTCTAGTTCATGCATCATGACAAACTTAGTGCGTGGACCATGGAAATACAATCTTCTATTTTTCCATGGGCACTTTCAAACATTTTTTGGCATGTTATATAGCGATGATTTTTTTTGCTGTGATGGCCATTTTCACTCAAGTTCACAATCTCCAAAACTACCATGGCAAGTTTAGCTCGTATTTTCTGCCATGGGCATGGAACTTTTTTCTTCTTGTTCATGCCAACATTTCATTTCTATGTACCCATGGCAAATCCGGTCCATACATCATGGCAAACTTAGGGCATGGACCATGTCAATCCTATGTTATGGTGTATGGCAGAATACATTTTCATTGATCATGTCTTTTTTTTGTATCATGACAATATTTACTTTTTATTGCCATGTTAACTTTTTACCATGTCTCTTTGTTTCAATTACCATGTCATTTTTTACACATCATGACAAAAATTATGAAAATGGGACTTACAATGTTGGTAAAAAAAGAATCATCTGCCTTGTGCCACATTGCAATATATTCTTCGGATAGAACAAAATGGCAAGTTCTACATTTTTTTGTTTTGTAATGATCATATGTATAATGTAGGCAAATTTACTTCATTAACCATATCAATTTTATTTTTTACAATGGCTAATTTCATTCATGGCCCATGGAAAACTCTCTTTCCCGTGTCTTGGCATTACTATTTCATGGAACATGGCAATTTTAGAAAAGAGGGATTTTATATTATTTTTTATTTTTTCTAACATGGCAAACTTATTTTTATGGACATGGCAAACTTAATTTATGGACCATGGCAAATTTAATTCAAATACCATGGAAAATTTGCCTTTTCCGCATCATGGCAAAATTTATTGCTTTATATTGCCATGGCAACTTTACCATGTCTTTTTTTTTAGTTACCATATCTTTTTTCATATCATGTCCAATTTTTTCACTTTCTAATGCCATGGCAAATTTCACTTCATCTTTTTCTCATGGGATTTTTTTTCTTATTCATGGGACCATGGTACATTTCCTTTATAAAACATGGCAATTACTACCAACAATATATGGTACACTTTTTTTGTTCTACATGGTGGCAGCTTTTCAATCCACATTTTTGTGTCTTCATGTACTATATAGTAAAATACCATGGCAATAAATTTAACTTTTTTTGCCATGGCAATTTTCCCTTAATTGGCATGGCAAATTTACCCAAATCACCATGGCAATTTTTAACTATTATTGCCATGGCAGTTTTTACTCTTTATTTGCCATTGCAAATCTACATTTTGTTTCCATGGCTAAATTACCTATATCGACATGGCAAATATTTAACTACTATTGCCATGTCAATTTATACTCTTCTTTTGCCATGGAACTTTCATATTTTATTTTGCCATGGCAAATTTACTTCCTAGGGGGGTGGGCGCGCCCTCCACCCTTGTCATTGACTCAGGACTCTTCTGGCCTAAATTTTTTGCTTCGGGGGCTTGTTTTGGTCCATAAAAAATCATCGTAAATTTTCAGCTCATTTGGACTCAGTTTGATATTCCTTTTCTGCACTCAAAAACAAGAAAAAAACTGAAATTGGCACTAGGTTCTAGGTTAATAGGTTAGTCCCAAAAATAATATAAAATAGCATATTTATGCATATAAAACATTCAAGATGGATAATATAATAGCATGGAACAATAAAAAATTATAGATACGTTGGAGATGTATCATGGAAGACA
>NW_021296955.1:0-1442 GCF_002162155.2 Triticum dicoccoides | reverse complement strand
CAGCGCTGACCGTAGGGGTGGGCTGTGATGCGGTAGGTACGTGGCACGGTGTACCGAATACCCGTTAGGTATCTCGGGAACCCTGTTCACATCGTTCGGGGCCGTATGGGAAACCTCGGCCGGACTCCCTGCGGATGGAACCTGGATAGGCGATAAACCTGGACTAGAGACTTAAGTGTTTAGGTAGGTCGTGGTCTACACCCACGTCGGCTTTCGCTTGAAGTCTGCCGAGCACATGTCGTGTGCAGACGCTAAGTGGTGGAAACATGTATGAAGAAGTACACCCCTGCAGGGTTATCATGATCTATTCGAATAGCCGCGTCCGCGGTAAAGGACTACTTGGTTGCCTATACAGTTCATAGACAAGTAAATGGAAACTACTAAAAGCCTCAAGATAAGTGTGAGTGCCGAGGATGGCTCTTCCGTAGGAAGACGGAGGCGGATCCTCGGTAGTGTATTGAAGTGGTGAGTAGTGGACTCGTGTATGCAAAACCATTTCAAGTTGGAGTCTTGTAGGTTAGCCTAGCCAAGAGTCAAAGCTGGCTTGCTGCAATAACTCCACCAACCCTTCTTGATAATATGCATGTATGTAGGATCTGATGTAAGTCTTGCTGGGTACCTTTGTACTCATGTTGCTATAATTTACATTTTTACAGAAGACGCTGCAACCCCTTCTGATGGGTTCTACGTAGACGTTGACATCAACGAGTAGGCTAAAGGCCCAGGTGGTGATCCTGAGCTTGTGAAGGACCACGTAGTATAGCTAGGCTTTCCAAGCCTCGTTTATTTTACTAGTTGTCTGTACTCAGACAAGTTACTTCCGCTGCTGGTTTGTATGACTGTATGACTTGAATGCTGGGTCGTGAGACCCGTACCTTTGTGTATGTTATGTATGGCTCCCTGAGCCTTAAATAAAGTACTTGTGTCGTAGAGTCATGTTGTGATGCTTCGTTGTATTTGCACATATCGAGCATATTGTGTGTATGATTGAAATGCTTGGTATGTGTGGGATCTGACTATCTAGTTGTTTATCTTTAGTAGCCTCTCTTACCGGGAAATGTCTCCTAGTGTTACCGCTGAGCCATGGTAGCTTGCTACTGCTCTGGAGCACTTAGGCTGGCCGGCATGTGTCCTTCTTCGTTCCTGTGTCTGTCCCTTCGGGGAAATGTCACGCATTGAGTACCGGAGTCCTGTTAGCCCGCTACAGTCCGGTTTACCGGAGTCCTGCTAGCCCAGTGCTACAGCCCGGACCCACTTGCTGATGACCGACACGTTCGAAGCTGGGTCATGGATGCCTGTCCCTGTAAGTCTGTGCCACTTTGGGTTTACGACTAGTCATGTCAGCCCGGGCTCCTTATCATATGGATGCTAGCGACACTATCATATACGTGAGCCAAAAGGCGCAAACGGTCCCGGGCAAAGGTAAGGCGACACCCGTGGGG
>NW_021296954.1:0-1297 GCF_002162155.2 Triticum dicoccoides | reverse complement strand
AAATCAACCCTATCTCTTGTTTCCCCACACATACGGACTCTAAAAATAGCCTATACTTATGTATTTCGAAATTACATGGGCCTGGCCCAATAATAAGGTGACGCAGCACCTAAAATAGCCTCGGGACGAAATTTATGAAGTGGCATCTTGTATATTTCGTCCAAGGCTTCATGCACCCATTATGGTGGCTTCAAAGTCCTGAAATCATCACTTGTAACTCCGTTCTTGTTCCCCTTGCGCATGCCATCATCTCCATGCTTGTTCTTGCTCCAATGTTCATCCTTCTCCAAGCTAGGCCCTTCATTTGTAAGCAAAACAAATGTATCCAATTTAGGCAGCATCATATTCTCATGAACATTAAAATCATTACCAAGAAACGAAAGTACCTGGTAATTTAGTTGGCGTGCACGAGCTCTAGTAATTGGTCCAGTATGTATAGCAGAAGGGGCTGTGGGTGTAACAATTGTATTGATGTCCTCATCATCTTATATTCGCAATATCCAGATTGCAATCTTAGTTTCTTGCTTGTTCTTCGTTTGCTCGCAGGAAACAGACCCTCGTGGTCAGGTTGATCGTGCTCCGGCGTGGTCAATAACCTCGCGGAGTTGGTTTAGCGATTGCTAAGGCGCGACGTCCTCGCACGTTCGTAGTCGGATCATCAAAGTCGACTTCCACCAAAGCGATATCCATCATCTCATCGAAAGACGGGACACCTCCGCCTCTATCAAGTGGTATCAGATTTCCAGGTTGCTCGGTGAGATTTTACAGTTTTTTCGTAGTTTAGATCGAGTCTGTTCTTCATACCTATAGTCCACGAAAAAGCCACAAAAAAAATTAGGGTTAGTTCATCATATCCGAACCAATCTGAGCCTTGCATAATCTTTTTAGGGTTTTGCTTTGTTGAATTTGCGGTTGCATCGTCGTGTCTAGTTGCTGGTCTTAGAGTCTAGTCTTTTAGAGTTTCGAGTTCTGGTCATAAGTTGTCACGCCGCCGCCGCACCATCATCATCGCCCCTGCCATCTACCACCACCGCACCGAATCCGTATCAATATACCACCACCAATCCGTGTCCATATACCACCACCGAATCCGTATCCATATACCACCACCAATCCGTGTCCATATACCACCACCGATCCATATCCATATACTACCACCGCTACCACCACCGCTGCCATATACCACCACCATATATCCACCACCAATCCGAGTTCTTTGCTTATTAGGTTTGTTTTCGGGATCCATCTAGTTTCCGATTCGTGTTTCCTTGCCGGAGTAGGTTTCGGGAAAAAAAAA
>NW_021296953.1:0-2694 GCF_002162155.2 Triticum dicoccoides | reverse complement strand
CAACTACTTGGGCTGCTTTGAAAACTGCTATGCGTACGCGTTGGGTTCCACCATATTATCAACGTGAATTGCTTCAAAAATTGCAGCGTTTAAGACAAGGGAAAAATTCTGTAGAAGAATATTATCAGGAATTACAAACTGGCATGATTAGATGTGGTATTGTTGAGGAGAATGAAGCTATGCTTGCACGTTTTCTGGGTGGATTAAATAGAGAGATTCAGACCATTCTAGACTATAAGGAGTATACTAATATCACTCGTTTATTCCATCTTGCTTGTAAAGCTGAACGTGAAGTGCAGGATCGACAAGCATTGGGGCGAACTAACTTTTCTGCAGGCCGACCTTCATCATGGACACCACATGCATCTTCTACTTCAACTGCACCAGCACCTCCATCCGGTGCCACCTCCAGCCGTGATACAAGAAAACAGGCACAACCACCATTATCTGCCAAGTGCGCACCTGCGGGGCCTGCACAGCGTTCTTCTTCTTCCATGGCATCAACAGGGCACACAAGTGATATTATTTGTCGTCGTTGTAAGGGAGGAGGTCATTATGCGAGAGAATGCAAATCTCCGCGTGTGATGATTGCTACCGCGGATGGTGGATATGAGTCCGCTAGTGACTATGATGAGGAGACTTTGGCTCTTATTACACGTGAAGAACATGGTGGCGATGATTCTGATCATGAGACGCAATACATGGCTCCTGAAGACGCTGACAGGTATGAATGTTTAGTTGCTCAATGTGCTTTGAGTGTGCAGATCACACAAGCTGAGCAAAATCAGAGGCACAATTTGTTCCATACCATGGGAGTTGTGAAGGAACGTTCTGTGCGCGTCATCATAGACGGAGGGAGCTGCAACAACTTGGCTAGCATGGAGATGGTGGAGAAGCTTTCTCTCACCACAAGACCACATCCACATCCTTACTACATCCAATGGTTCAACAACAGCGGCAAGGTTAAGGTAACACGTACTGTTCGTGTGCATTTTAGTATCTCTACATATGCTGATTATGTTGATTGTGATCTGGTACCTATGCAAGCATGTTCCTTATTACTTGGTAGACCATGGCAATTTGATAAAAATTCTGTACACCATGGTAGAAACAATCACTATACTCTTGTTCATAAGGATAAAAATATTACTTTGCTTCCTATGACTCCTGATTCCATTTTGAAAGATGATATTAATAGAGCTAATAAAGCAAAATAGGAGACGAATAAGAGTGAAAATCAGATTGTGGCAAAAGAATTTGAGCAACAAATGAAGCCTAATAATAAACCATCTAGTGTTGCTTCTGAAATTAAATTGAAAAGTGCATGTTTATTTGCCACCAAATCTGATATTGATGAGCTAGATTTCAGCAAATCTGTTTGCTATGCTTTTGTGTGCAAAGAGGCATTATTTTCATTCGAGGATGTGCCTTCCTCGTTGCCTCCTGCTGTCACTAACATTTTGCAGGAGTTCGCTGACGTCTTTCCACAAGACGTGCCACCGGGATTACCGCCTATTCGACGGATTGAGCATCAGATTGACTTAATTCCCAGTGCTTCACTGCCAAACCGTGCACCATACCGTACCAATCCAGAGGAGACGAAGGAGATTATGCGTCAAGTACAAGAGCTTCTCGACAAAGGTTATATACGCGAATCCCTTAGTCCTTGTGCTGTTCCTATTATTCTAGTGCCGAAAAAGGATGGTACATCACGTATGTGTGTTGATTGTAGAGGCATTAATAATATTACTATTCGTTATCGTCATCCTATTCCTAGGCTAGATGATATGCTTGATGAATTGAGTGGCTCTACAATATTCTCCAAAGTTGATTTGCGTAGTGGATACCATCAAATTCGTATGAAATTGGGAGATGAATGGAAAACAACATTCAAAACTAAGTTTGGATTATATGAGTGGTTAGTCATGCCTTTTGGGTTAACTAATGCACCTAGTACTTTCATGAGATTAATGAACGAAGTTTTGCGTGCTTTCATTGGACGATTTGTGGTAGTTTACTTTGATGACATATTGATTTATAGCAGATCTTTGGAAGAACATTTGGAACATTTACGTGTTGTTTTTATTGCTCTACGTGATGCACGTTTGTTTGGTAACCTTGGGAAGTGCACCTTTTGCACCGACCGAGTATCTTTTCTTGGCTATGTTGTTACTCCACAGGGAATTGAAGTTGATAAAGCCAAGATTGAAGCTATTGAGAGTTGGCCGCAACCCAAAACGATCACACAAGTGAGGAGTTTTCTTGGCCTCGCTGGATTCTATAGGCGTTTTTTGAGAGATTTCAGCACCATTGCTGCACCTCTCAATGAGCTTACAAAGAAAGATGTGCCTTTTCTTTGGGGTACCGCACAGGAAGAAGCCTTCTCGGTATTGAAAGATAAGTTGACACATGCTCCTTTACTCCAACTTCCTGATTTTAATAAGACTTTTGAGCTTGAATGTGATGCTAGTGGAATTGGATTAGGCGGTGTGTTATTACAAGATGGCAAACCTGTTGCATACTTTTCTGAAAAATTGAGTGGGCCTAGTCTGAATTATTCTACTTATGATAAAGAATTATATGCTCTTGTTCGGACTTTAGAAACATGGCAACATTATTTATGGCCCAAAGAATTTGTTATACATTCTGATCATGAATCTTTGAAACGTATTAAAAGTCAAGCTAAACTGAATC
>NW_021296952.1:0-1157 GCF_002162155.2 Triticum dicoccoides | reverse complement strand
CATGTCAAGGTATGTGCTCATTTGAAAGTATTATTAAGCATTTTGATCTATCCTTATAGATCTTGATGCTCAATGTTCAAGTAGCTTAATCCAGGCTTTCCATTGAAAAACACTTTCAAAATAACCCTATATGCTTTCCAGAAATTCTACGTCATTTCTGATCAACAATATGTCAACAACATATACTCATCAGAAATTCTATAGTGCTCCCACTCACTTCTTTGGAAATACAAGTTTCTCATAAACTTTGTACAAACCCAAAAAATTTTGATCATCATCAAAGCATACATTCCAACTCCGAGATGCTCACTCCAGTCCTTAGAAGGATTGCTGGAGCTTTGCATACTTATTAGCATCTTTCGGGATTGACAAAACCTTCCGGTTGTATCACATACAACCTTTCCTCATTAAAATCGTCGAGGAAACAATGTTTTGACATCCTATCTGCAAGATTTCATAAATAATGCAGTAATCACTAATATAATTCCAACAGACTCTTAGCATCGCTACGAGTGAGAAAATCTCATCGTAGTCAACTCCTTGAACTTGTCGGAAAATATCTTAACGACAAGTCGAGCTTTCTTAATGGTAATTCTTACCATCATTGTCTGTCTTCCTTTTAAAATCCATCCGTACCCAATGGCCTTACGACCATCAAGTATTTCTTCCAAAGTCATGGATCCGTTCTCGGATTTTATGGCCTCGAGCCATTTATCGGAACCCGGGCCCACCATTGCTTCTCCATAGCTCGTAGGTTCATTGTTGTCCAGCAACATGACTTCCAAGACAGGATTACGTACCACTCTGATGTAGTACGTATCCTTGTCATCCCACGAGGTTTGGTAGTGACTTGATCCGAAGTTTCATGATCAACATCACAAGCTTCCACTTCAATTGGTGTAGGTGCCACAGGAACAACTTCCTGTGCCCTGCCACACACTAGTTGAAGAGACGGTTCAATAACCTCATCAAGTTTCCACCATCCTCCCACTCAATTCTTTCGAGAGAAACTTTTCCTCGAGAAAGGACCCGATTCAAGAAACAATCCATATTGCTTTCGGATCTGAATTAGGAGGTATACCCAACTGTTTTGGGTTTCCTATGAAGATGCATTTTATCCGCTTTGGGTTCGAGCTTATCAACCTGAAACTTTTTCA
>NW_021296951.1:0-966 GCF_002162155.2 Triticum dicoccoides | reverse complement strand
CCGCCCCCTATGAGCACAGCCTGCTCCCGCGCCCCTCCTGTCCCGCGGCCACTGCGCGCCGCCCCTGTCCCTGCGCGGCCGCCGCGCCGCCGCCCCTGTCCTGCGCGGCCGCCGCGCCGCCGCCCCTGCCCTGCGCGGCCGCCGCGCGCCGCCCCGCCGCCCCTGCAATTTCCATAGCAATTTTTTGCATTTTTTGTGTGTATATATATGTGTGTACATGTTCATAGTATTTTTTTTCATAAGTGTATTTTTTTTGTTCATTGGATTTTTTTCATATATATAATGTATATATGTATGTGGTAGCTATATATATGATGAATGGATGTGGCTATATATGTATGTATGAATATAATGTTCATAGCATTTTTTTGTTTATATATGTTTGTTCATATATGTATTAGTTTTTTATTTAGGTTGTTAGTAGATATCGATTTTAGGTTAGTGCATTTTAGGTTAGTGTAGAGGAGAAAGTAAAATAAGGAAAAGGAAGAAAAGAGGAAGAAGGAAGAAGGAAGAAGGAAGAAAGAAGAAGAAAAAGAATGAGAGGACAAAGGAAAATAAGAAGAGGAAGAAGAGGAGAAATAAATAAGAAGAGGAAAAAAGAAGAAAAAGAAGAGGAGAAGAAGAAAGGAATAGAGGAGAAGAAGAAAAAATAGAAAAAAATCTATTTTTTCTTCTTCTCCTCTATTCCTTTCTTCTTCTCCTCTTTTTTTTTCCTTCTTCTTCTTCCTTCTTCCTTCTTCCTCTTTTCTTCCTTTTCCTTAATTATTTTCCTTTCTCGTCGTTGTCACGTCGTTGTCGATATAACCCCCTCGAGATAACTTCGACATGAGGGGCGGTCGATATATATACCCCCTCTCGACCATGATAACTTATACAACGGCAGCACCCCCCCCCCTCGGCCCTCTCGCTCGACCAAAACTCTCGAGGACACCCAAACCCTAGAGAGAAAACGATGTTGGTCTC
>NW_021296950.1:0-1128 GCF_002162155.2 Triticum dicoccoides | reverse complement strand
ATACCGGATACGTATAATGGAGAAACAATTTAGAATAGCTCCAAGTAGAACAGTTATTTGGAATAGCTCCAAATAGAGCGTGGTAGCTGCATCTAGGAGATGACATAGAGATTTGTAAAGCACACACGGATCTGAAAGGTTCAGACCCGTTGACTATAACATCTCTCAAAAGCATAACATGATCAAACCCAGAACTCATCGAGTGTTAATCACATGGTAATGTGAACTAGATTATTGACTCTAGTAAACTCTTTGGGTGTTAGTCACATGGGGATGTGACCTTGAGTGTTAATCACATATCGATGTGAACTAGATTATTGACTCTAGTGCAAGTGGGAGACTGTTGGAAATATGCCCTAGAGGCAATAATAAAAGTATTATTATTATTATATTTCCTTGTTCATGATAATTGTCTTTTATTCATGCTATAACTGTATTATCCGGAAATCGTAATACACGTGTGAATACATAGACCACAATTATGTCCCTAGTGAGCCTCTAGTTGACTAGCTCGTTGATCAATAGATGGTTACGGTTTCCTGACCATGGACATTGGATGTCATTGATAACGGGATCACATCATTAGGAGAATGATGTGATGGACAAGACCCAATCCTAAGCCTAGCACAAAGATCGTAGTTCGTATGCTAAAGCTTTTCTAATGTCAAGTATCTTTTTCCTTAGACCATGAGATTGTGCAACTCCCGGATACCGTAGGAATGCTTTGGGTGTACCAAACGTCACAACGTAACTGGGTGGCTATAAAGGTGCATTACAGGTATCTCCGAAAGTGTCTGTTGGGTTGGCACGAATCAAGACTGGGATTTGTCACTCCGTGTAAACGGAGAGGTATCTCTGGGCCCACTCGGTAGGACATCATCATAATGTGCACAATGTGACCAAGGGGTTGATCACGGGATGATGTGTTACGGAACGAGTAAAGAGACTTGCCGGTAACGAGATTGAACAAGGTATCGGTATACCGACGATCGAATCTCGGGCAAGTACAATACCGTTAGACAAAGGGAATTGTATACGGGATCGATTGAGTCCTTGACATCGTGGTTCATCCGATGAGATCATCATGGAACATGTGGGAGCCAACATGGGTATCCAGATCCCGCTGTT
>NW_021296949.1:0-984 GCF_002162155.2 Triticum dicoccoides | reverse complement strand
TGAGACGGACTAGTCAACATCGGTGAACATCTTCATGTTGATCGTATCTTCTATACGACTCATGCTCGACCTTTCGGTCTTCTGTGTTCCGAGGCCATGTCTGTACATGCTAGGCTCGTCAAGTCAACCTAAGTGTTTGCATGTGTAAATCTGTCTTACACCCGTTGTATGTGAACGTCTGAATAAAACACCCGATCATCACGTGGTGTTTTGAAACAGCGAACTGTCGCAACGGTGCACAGTTAGGGGGAACACTTCTTGAAATTATTTTGAGGGATCATCTTATTTACTACCGTCGTTCTAAGTAAACAAGATGCAAAACATGATAAACATCACATGCAATCAAATAATAAACGTGACATGATATGGCCATTATCACATAGCTCCTTTGATCTCCATCTTGGGGCTCCATGATCATCTTGTCACCGGCTTGACACCATGATCTCCATCATCATGATCTCCATCATCGTGTCTCCATGAAGTTGCTAGCCAACTATTACTTCTACTACTATGGCTAACGCATTTAGCAATAAAGTAAAGTAATTTACATGGTGTTTCTTGATGACACGCAGGTCATATAAAAGAATAAAGACAACTCCTATGGCTCCTGCCGGTTGTCATACTCATCGACATGCAAGTCGTGAATCCTATTACAATAGCATGAACATCTCATACATCACATATAGATCATTCATCATTCATCACAACTTTGGCCATATCATATCACAAACCACTTGCTGCAAAAACAAGTTAGACGTCCTCTAATTGTTGTTGCAAGTTTTACGTGGCTGAATTAGGGTTCTAGCAAGAACGTTTTCTTACCTACGTTAAAGCCACAACATGATTTGTCAACTTCTATTTACCCTTCATAAGGACCCTGTTCATCGATTCCGCTCCAACTAAAGTGGGAGAGACAGACACCCGCCAGCCACCTTATGCAACTAGTGCATGTTAGTCGGTGGAACCGGTCTCACGTAAGCGTAC
>NW_021296948.1:0-1614 GCF_002162155.2 Triticum dicoccoides | reverse complement strand
TTTTTTAAATAAAGAGCTCCAGTGAGCTAGGGCTCCAATAGGACTTTTGGACTCTTTGAACTACTATATTTGTGTACCTTTTCATTCCTTTTTTCCCGAGCCAACTAATCAAGAAATACATCCACAACAAAGCCAAGATACAATGACAATAACATGATCAAATACAAGTGTTGCCGTGGTTTTGTCACGGCAGATGTCCTAGTGAAAGGACTTAGTCGTGAGGCCATCGCTGCCAGGTGATTGCTTGAACGGGGTTGATCGAAATCGAGAGACAAGGGTTTACCTAGGTTCGGCCCCTCGCGGTGGAGGTAAAAGCATACTCCTGCTTGATTGATATTGATGATGATGATGATATCGATTACAAAGGTGCGACTTGGCTAACCTAGTACTCGAGAGCTTGTAGCTTAATATTTTCGCGTCGGGGGCTCCTCTTTATATATAGGTTGAGACCCTGGGCTTACAACAGAGTCCGGGTTGCATTGTGATCCGTGATATAGTATGCTTCCTAGCTGTCTTGCTTCCTAAGTAAAGAAACTTTATATGGCAACTTGTACTTCTAGATGATGAGCGGGCGCCTACTAGTACTGGCCCATGAGTCTGCCCACTCCTTAAGCCGGCCTGTAGGCCTTAAGGTCTTGAACATCTTCAGCCCATCTTATGTCCTGCTCCGCAAGTCGCCAACAACATAACTCGGCCCAATTATGGCGGGTCATATCACGAGCTTATATCCCCAACAAGTGTCGTCACAAGACACATCACAAATAGAAAAACAATCAAAGCTCGGAACGATACAAGAGTGAAATTGAGGAGGGATCTGACTCTCTCTCTCTCTCTCTCTCTCTCTCTCTAACACACACACGCACACACATGTTGGTGACATTAGTCGGCCCAGAATGAAATGAGTTCTCGGTCAGCCGAGCCCTAGGAGTATGCTTTAGTTGTTTATTTATGCAACGCACTTCTATGTGTTATTCATTCTATGAGTCTTACTGTATGCAGGAGGTGACACGGGATGAGGCATTGCATACGGACATGGTTCTTGGCCATAATTTTGAGGGATATGGAACCTATCAGTTCAGGGGTCACTCTCTTGCCGATCCAAATGAGCTCATGAGGCTTGGTAAGATGACCTTCCTGCTAATAGTTTTTAGTTGACTTTTTGAGTGCCAATAGTAGCACTGCTTGCCAGTTCCTCTTTGCTAACTGTATAAACTAAAAATGGATGAAACATAATTTAATCATGATGACAAGTTCCAGTTGTCAATCGTAGCATGGCTATCTCTCCCTTGAGAGCCATCTATATACTAAATTCACCGAGGATTCCAAATTTAATTGTTCAAATTGAACCTCATATTATCTAATCAGCTTGAATTTTTATGTGGTTCGCTGAAACTAATTGTAATATTTCAAATCATGGGTAGACATGAAGATTCAATACATAAATTCATCTATACTTCCTGAGAGTCCATTGCTAATCAGCTTATGATATTAAATGTATTCATATTAAATTGTTTGAATGCCTAATGGCTAGCCTTGGGGATGCACTTAATTTTTTTTCCTTTGTAGCCTGACATGTGCAAGGCATAGTAAGGCCATATTAGCTTCTCGTTTTTT
>NW_021296947.1:10065-13339 GCF_002162155.2 Triticum dicoccoides | reverse complement strand
ATCAAGAAGCATTTTGAATCTAGCAATGTCAGGCCTGAGGACTTTGTCAAGTTTTCTTCTTTTCAACTCAAGGACCAAGCTGCTGAGTGGTATCAACAATACAAACATTCCAGAGGAGGTCGTGTGATTACCTAGGATGATTTCCACCGAGACTTCAAAGCTCATCACATTCCAGAAAGTGTTGTTGAGAGTAAGCTTGAGGAGTTCCGCAATCTCAAGCAAGGCAGCATGTCTGTGTATCAATACAACATCCAGTTTCAAAAACTTTCTCGCTTTGCTAAGCAAGACGTCCCTGATGAAAAGAGCATGATTTATCAATTCAGAGGTGGTCTAAGAGAAGATCTGCAATTAGCTCTCGTGCTTTTTGAGCCGAAAAAGTATGATGAATTCTACAAGATGGCACTGAAGCAAGAAGCTGCCCAGCTCAAGTGTGAGGCCTCTAAGAAGAGAGTCAGGGACGTAGTTCAGTCTTCTTCTTCCTCACTAGTGGCAGCTAAGCAACAGAAGTTCTGGTTGCCTCCTCCTCCTCCGTTCCGTCAGCCTTACCAGCAGAAGAACAAAGGTGGCCATGGAACTTCCCACCCACCCAACCCTGGATATCAGAACAAGTCTCAGAATCAAGCTCCAAGGTCAAATGCTCCTTATCATCGTCCGCTCTTAGAGGTGACTTGCAACAAGTGTAAGCAAAAGGGTCACTATGCGAACAAGGGCTTCAACCAAAGGCGCCTTCCGCCTCCTCCTCCTATGAGATCTTCCGGCAATGCAGTGGTCATGCATAATCCCAAGCATGCCAAGGTGAACATGATGAATGCAGCTCAGGAAAAGGATTCTTCAGAAGTGATCATGGGTAACCTTCCTGTTAATGATATTCCTGCAAAAATCTTATTTGATACTGGTGCTTCGCATTGTTTCATGTCAAGACCGTTTTTTGCGAAGCATGAATTCATTTCTTCACATTTGGGTAAACCCATGGATATCGTTTCTCCGGGAAAATGGTTGAGCTCTAGTTTGGTGATTCCGGATGTTTCCATCAAGATGGGAAACTATAAATTCTTGTCTAAACCAATTATCCTTGGTGACTTGGATATTGATCTAATTCTCGGGATGGACTGGCTTTCTAAGCACAAGGCTCAGCTTGATTGTGCTGCCAGGGAAATTCAATTGACACACTCTTCTGAGGATGTGATCATCTATGCCGCTCGTGATGAAACCATTTGGTTGTTTTCTCTCAATGAGAAGGGCGAGCTAGAGCTATCTCTCATATTATAGTCATTTGTGAGTACCAAGATGTCTTTCCAGAAGAGCTTCCGGGTATGCCTCCCCACCGGCCAGTTGAATTCTTTATCGATCTTGAGCCTGGCATGGAACCAGTTTGCAAGCGTCCATACATGCTTGGACCAAAAGAGTTGAAGGAATTTAAGAAACAACTCGATGAACAAGAGCATCTGGGTTTGATCAGACCGAGTTCATCTCCTTGGGGTTGTGGTGTTGTTTTTGTCCAGAAGAAGGATGGCATGGACCGACTTTGCGTCGATTACCGTCCATTGAACAAGAAGACTATCAAGAACAAGTATCCACTTCCCAACATCAATGAGCTATTCGAGCAACTCAAAGGTGCTAAAGTGTTCTCCAAGCTTGACCTTCGTATGGGTTATCATCAGATTCGAATTCGTGAAGAAGATATTCCCAACACAGCATTCAGAACAAGTTTTGGTTCTTATGAATATAATGTCATGTCTTTTGGCCTTGTCAATGCTCCTCCAACATTCTCTCGAATGATGAATTTCATCTTCAACCCCTACACTAATGAATTCGTCTTGGTCTATCTCGATGATATATTGGTCTTCTCCAAGAATAAGAAGGATCATGCCAAACATTTGTGATTGGTTCTCGACAAGCTCAGGGAGTATCAATTCTATGTGAAGTTTTCCAAATGTGAATTTTGGCTTGATGAAGTTCTTTACCTTGGTCATATCATCTCTGCCAAGGGCATCGCTGTTAATCCCGAGAAGGTGTATGCAGTTGTGAATTGGGAACCTCCTCAGAATGTCAAGCAGCTTCGCAGTTTTCTTGGACTTGCAAGCTATTGCCGAAGATTCGTTGAGAATTTCTCTAAGATTGCAAATCCTCTTTCCAACCTCCTCCAGAAGCATGTGAAGTATGTCTGGACTCCTGAGTGTGATGTTGCTTTCAACACTCTCAAAGAGAAACTCGTCACAGCTCCTGTCTTGACTCCTCGTGACGAATCCAAGCCATTCGAAGTTTTCTGTGATGCTTCTCTTCAAGGTCTCGGTGCTGTGTTAATGCAAGAGAAGAAAGTTGTGGCCTATACCTCTCATCAGTTGAAGCCCAACGAAAAGAACTACGCCACTCACGATCTTGAGTTGGCGGCAGTTGTCCAGGCACTAATAACATGGAGACATCTCTTGTTGGGAAGGAAAGTGGACATATTCACTGATCACAAGAGTCTCAAGTACATCTTCACCCAGCCCAACCTCAACCTCAGGCAAACTCAATGGGTCGAAATGATTCAAGAGTACAATACGAGTATTGAATATACTCCAGGAAAGGCCAATGTCATTGCAGATGCTTTGAACAGAAAGGCTTATTTCAACAGCTTAATCCTCAAGCCATTTCAACCGGATCTTTGTGAAGCTTTCCGCAAGTTGAATCTCCAAGTTGTTCCTCAAGGCTTTCTTGCCAACCTCATAGTCTCTCCTACTTTGGAAGATCAATTTCGTGAGGCACAACTCCTGGATACCATGGTGAAGAAGTGACAAGGGCATCTCCAAATACAAGTGCTATCGCATTGATGACAGAGACACCTTATTCTCCGAGGACCGGATTGTGGTTCCTAAGGGTGATCTTCGTAAAGTCATTATGAACGAGGCTCACAATTCACTCCTGTCTATTCATCCTGGAAGTACGAAGATGTACCATGACCTCAAGCAGTCGTATTGGTGGACTCGAATGAAGCAGGAAATCGCTCAATTTGTGAACGAATGTGATGTCTGCAGAAGGGTGAAAGCAGAACACCAACGACCAGCTGGTCTCCTCCAACCTCTTGCCATTCTAGAATGGAAGTTTGATCATATCAAAATGGACCTCGTGACTGGATTTCCTAAGTCCAAGCGTGGAAATGATGCTATCTTCGTCGTCATTGACAAGCTTACTAAAGTGGCTCATTTTCTGCCTATCAAAGAATCCATCAAGCAGCTCAGCTGGCAGAGCTATACACCTCCAGGATTGTCTCCTTGCACGGCATTCCACAATT
>NW_021296947.1:7521-8855 GCF_002162155.2 Triticum dicoccoides | reverse complement strand
AGAAGCCACCTGGGAGCGCGAGGACCACCTCCATTTCGAATATCCGGAGTTCTTTCAGTCCTAGATCTCGGGAGGAGACCCTGATACGTCTCCGTCGTATCTACTTTTCCAAACACTTTTGCCCTTGTTTTGGACTCTAACTTGTATGATTTGAATGGAACTAACCCGGACTGACGCTGTTTTTAGCAGAACTGCCATGGTGTTGTTTTATGTGCAGAAAACAAAAGTTCTCGGAATGACCTGAAACTCCACGGAATATCTTAGAATAAATAATAAAAAATCCTCGCCAAAGATGAAGGCCAGGGGGCCCACACCCTGTTCACGAGGGTGGGGGACGCGCCCCTCCCCCCTGGGCGCGCCCCCTACCTCGTGGGCCCCCTGGTGGCCCTTCGATGCCAACTCCAACTCCACATATTGGCTTTGGGGGAGAAAAAAAATCAGAGAGAAAGTTTCATCGCGTTTTACGATACGGAGCCACCGCCAAGCCCTAATCTCTCTCGGGAGGGCTGATCTGGAGTCCGTTCGGCGCTCCGGAGAGGGGGATTCGTCGTCGTCGTCATCATCAACCATCCTCCATCACCAATTTCATGATGCTCACCGCCGTGCGTGAGTAATTGCATCATATGCTTGCTGGACGGTGATGGGTTGGATGAGATTTATCATCTAATCGAGTTAGTTTTGTTAGGGTTTGATCCCTAGTATCCATTATGTTCTGAGATTGATGTTGCTATGACTTTGCTATGCTTAATGCTTGTCACTAGGGCCCAAGTTCCATGATTTCAGATCTGAACCTATTATGTTTTCATGAATATATGTGTGTTCTTGATCCTATCTTGCAAGTCTATAGTCACCTACTATGTGTTATGATCCGACAACCCCGAAGTGACAATAATCGGGACCACTCCCAGTGATGACCATAGTTTGAGGAGTTCATGTATTCACTATGTGCTAATGCTTTGTTCCGGTTCTCTATTAAAAGGAGGCCTTAATATCTCTTAGTTTCCACTAGGACCCCGCTACCATGGGAGGGTAGGACAAAAGATGTCATGCAAGTTCTTTTCCATAAGCACGTATGACTATATTCGGAATACATGCCTACATTACATTGATGAACTGGAGCTAGTTCTGTGTCACCCTATGTTATGACTGCTACATGATGAACCACATCCGGCATAATTATCCATCGCTAATCCGGTGCCTACGAGTTTTCCATATACTGGTTCTCGCTTATTTACTTTTCCGTTGCTACTGTTACAATCACTACAAAATACCAAAAACATTACTTTTGCTGTTTTTACTTTGTTACCGTTACCACCACTATCATATTACTTTGC
>NW_021296947.1:4348-5255 GCF_002162155.2 Triticum dicoccoides | reverse complement strand
TACCTGAAGCTGAAATTTCCACCATGCTTGCTAATTACACTTTTAAGGGTGGAATACCAAAGAAACTTGGAGATCCTGGAGTGCCTACTATACCATGCTCCATTAAAAGAAATTATGTTAAAACTGCTTTATGTGATCTTGGAGCCTGTGTCAGTGTTATACCTCCCTCTTTATATCGTAGACTTGACTTGAATAAGTTGACACCTACTGAAATATCTTTGCAAATGGCTAATAAATCAACTGCTATACCTGTCGGTATTTGTGAGGATGTGCCTATTGTGGTTGCAAACGTTACTATTTTAACGGACTTTGTTATTCTTGATATTCCCGAGGATGATAGTATGTCTATTATTCTTGGAAGACCTTTCCTTAATACTGCAGGGGCTGTTATTGATTGCAACAAAGGCAATGTCACTTTTCATGTTAATGGCAATGAGCACATGGTGCATTTTCCTAGGAAACCACCTCAAGTTTATAGTATCAACTCTATTGGAAAAGTTCCATCGATTATATTTGGAGGTTTCGAATTTCCTCTCCCTACTGTCAAGAAAAAGAATGATATTCTTATTGTTGGGGATTTTCATATCCCCGTTGAGGTAACTTAGTGCTATTCAAAATTTCTCCGGTTCCGGGATTATTCTGAATGAGTTTGTTAACAAGACTTGATCAACCTTGTTAGTGGGTTCATTTTGATGATCACGAGATGGATGAAACTAGAAGCACAACCTTCCGTACCCTCTTTATATTTTCTGTTATTTAGTAGAAATAAAGTAAAATAGTATTTTTTTTGTCTGTTTCCTGACTTATCCGTGCAATATAAAAATATCCCGAAAATAAAAGTCCTCAGAATGCCATGACAATTTAATATGATTTTTTCGGGAATATTTGAGAATTTATTGTGCAAAAA
>NW_021296947.1:0-2669 GCF_002162155.2 Triticum dicoccoides | reverse complement strand
TATCGTTACCTCACAAGTTCATTTGTGGGGAGGTTTGATTTTACAACTTCGCGTAATTCTCCTTCAGTCATGTTTGACCTTTATGACAAATCTTATACCATGGACTTAGAGGATTTCACTCTTGCATGCAAACTTCCATCTTGGGGTAGTATCAGGGATCCCCGTAAATCTGAATATAGAGACTTTCTTGCTAGAATAACTGTGGGGGAATCTAGAGATATAGCGCAGGCCACTATAGGGAGCATTCACTTTCTTGCTATACATTATTTTGCTCTCTTCATTGGTAGATGTAGAACTGCTAAGGATGAAGCATGTCACATGTGTGCCCCTGATCTCAGCATTCTTAGAAGTGCTGTGTTAGGAGACCAATCTTATCATATGGGCGCCATTGTAGCTCATAGGTTGCATCAGAATAGGCATAGCGGAGATTTCTTTGGAGGAATTTATGCAACCTGCTTAGCTATTTTTCTTGATGTAGACATTCGTGAGGGTGATATGGAGTTACCCTCTTCTTATTTAGATCTTGATCCTATGTTTTCCCACCAGTTCATTGAGAGGACTGGACCACCTTACCAGTACCGACTAATCTTCAACAAACGGCATGTGGTCCGTGTTGCTCTTCCTGCTCCTACCTTCTTTGATTTTCAGGCGAGAGGAAGATATATTATTACCAGAGAGGAGGCAGATGAGTACGAAAGGGGAGTGGAGGCTGCTCGACTCCACGCTACAGCTCAGGCGGCGATAGCCGCTGCGACACACTACGACCCCAGCTTCACCTACGGATATCCGCCAGGCCACCCCTGGCAATAGACCTACTTAGGCCAAAAGCCTAAGCTTGGGGGAGTACGTATTCCCACCGACATTACATTTATGTTCACACACACTCATTGCTAGATGTCGGTGCTCATACTTTTTCACTGTAATATCCATGCTAGTTTATTTTTCTTTTTCCTGCTTTCTTCTTGTGTGTTTGTTAAACTTTAAGAAAAATTAAAAAAATTTAGTTAGTTTACTTTTCATGCTTGTAGTAGAATTAAAAAGAAAACCCAAAAATATTTCCCGTTCTTCTTTTTACTTGTTGGGAGCTTTCCCGTGTAAATAGTTTTATTTCTTTCTCGTGCAAATGCTTAGTGGCTCTTATATGCATGATTGATTATTTAAACTTAGAGCCCATATTACTTGTCTTCTCTCTTGAGTTGAATGCTTGCAGATTCCAGCTTAGTCCAATGCACGTGCACTCTTATTATTATTCACACCGTTCGGTCGTGTAAGTGAAAGGCAATAATGATGATATATGATGGACTTATTGGGAAGAGAAAAGCTGGTATGAACTCGACCTCTCTTGTTTTTGTAAATATGATGATTCATCATTCTTGATTTAGCTATTATGAAGTAAACATATTTGCAATGACATTTAGAGATTATAGTTGCTTGTGCCATGCTTGATTAGCTATGAGTTATAATGGTTTACCTTGTGTGCCAACATGCTATTAGAATGATTATGATGTGGTATGATGGGGGTGGTATCCTCCTTTAAATGATTTGAGTGACTCGACTTGGCACATGTTCATGCATGTAGTTGAATCAAATCAACATAGCCTTCATGATATTTATGTTCATGGTGGATTATATCCTACTCATGCTTATATTCGGTGTAAATTAATTTTAACGCATGTTTATGACTGCTGTCGCTCTCTCAGTTGGTCGCTTCCCAGTCTTTTGCTATCCTTCACCTGTACTAAGCGGGAATACTGCTTGTGCATCCAAACTCCTTAAACCCCAAAGTTGTTCCATATGAGTCCACTATACCTTCCTATATGCGCTATTTACCTACCGTTCCAAGTAAATTTGTATGTGCCAAACTCTAAACCTTCAAATAAACATCCTGTTTTGCATGCTCAAATAGCTCATATGTCAACTAGAGCTACCCTTATCTTCCGTGTTAGGCGGGTTATTCTCAAGAGGAGTGGACTCCGCTCCTCATTCACGAGAAAATGGCTGGTATTCGGGATGCCAGTCCCATGCTTTATGCAAACTAAATCAAAATAACTGCAAACAAAACTCCCCTTGGGACCTGTTGAATGTTGGAGGCACTCGTTGTTTCGAGCAAGCCATGGATTGATGCTTGTGGAGGAGGGGAGTATAAAGTTTACCATTCTATTTGGGAACTGCCTATAATCTGTTTAGCATTGAAGATATCGTCGGCTTTTAGTTGTTATGTTGACAATGAAAGTATGCCGCTCAAAATATAATTTATCTCTATTTTAAAACCGAGCTCTGGCACCTCTACAAATCCCTGCTTCACTCTGCGAAGGGCCTATCTATTTACTTTTATGTTGAGTCATCACCATTCTTATTAAAAAGCACCCGCTGGAGAGCACACTGTCGTTATTCATTATTATTGGTTTATATTGGGTATGATTTGACTAGATCTCTTTTACCATGAATTACAATGTTTAGTCAGTCCTTGATCTTTAAACGTGCTCTGCATTTATGTTTTGCAGTCTCAGAAAGGGCTAGCGAGATACCATTTTGTTATATCATGTTATGATTATTTTGAGAAAGTGTGGGCATCCGAGTTTTATTATTATGGCTCGCTAGCTGATTATGCTATTAATATGAGTAATTGTGAGACCTACGTGTTATTGTGAGTATGGTTAGTTCATAAT
>NW_021296946.1:0-1618 GCF_002162155.2 Triticum dicoccoides | reverse complement strand
AGCCCCTGCTGCTATACATACTGGACCAATTACTAGAGCTCGTGCACGCCAACTAAATTACCAGGTACTTTCGTTTCTTGGTAATGATTCTAATGTTCATGAGAATATGATGCTGCCTAAATTGGATACATTTGTTTTGCTTACAAATGAAGGGCCTAGCTTGGAGAAGGATGAACATTGGAGCAAGAACAAGCATGGAGATGATGGCATGCGCAAGGGGAACAAGAACGGAGTTACAAGTGATGATTTCAGGACTTTGAAGCCACCATAATGGGTGCATGAAGCCTTGGACGAAATATACAAGATGCCACTTCATAAATTTCGTCCCGAGGCTATTTTAGGTGCTGTGTCACCTTATTATTGGGCCAGGCCCATGTAATTTCGAAATACATAAGTATAGGCTATTTTTAGAGTCCGTATGTGTGGGGAAACAAGAGATAGGGTTGATTTCGGACTCCTCCACCAAGGGCCACGGAATTCCCCCCTCTTCCTCCATATATACAGCCCTTAGGGCATCGTTTAGACTTTGGGTTTTGTTTAGATTAAAAGTTCGCCATAGCTGCAACTTCGCGTACTTCGTTTTTGTTCAACGACCAGACAAAGGCGTCACAGAACCCCACCTTGATCAATAAAGCTTTCATCTTATATTCGCAATATCCAGATTGCAATCTTAGTTTCTTGCTTGTTCTTCGTTTGCTTGCAGGAAACAGACCCTCGTGGTCAGGTTGATCGTGCTCCGGCGTGGTCAATAACCTCTCGGAGTTGGTTTAGCGATTGCTAAGGCGCGACGTCCTCGCACGTTCGTAGTCGGATCGTCAAAGTCGACTTCCACCAAAGCGAAATCCACCATCTCATCGAAAGATGGGACACCTTTGCCTCTATCAAGTGGTATCAGATTTCCAGGTTGCTCGGTGAGATTTTACAGTTTTTTCGTAGTTTAGATCGAGTCTGTTCTTCATACCTATAGTCCACGAAAAAGCCACAAAAAAAAATTAGGGTTAGTTCATCATATCCGAACCAATCTGAGCCTTGCATAATCTTTTTAGGGTTTTGCTTTGTTGAATTTGCGGTTGCATCGTCGTGTCTAGTTGCTGGTCTTAGAGTCTAGTCTTTTAGAGTCTCGAGTTCTGGTCATAAGTTGTCACGCCGCCGCCGCACCATCATCATTGCCCCTGCCATCTACCACCACCGCTCCGAATCCGTATCCATATACCACCACCAATCCGTGTCCATATACCACCACCGATCCATATCCATATACTACCACCGCTACCACCACCGCTGCCATATACCACCACCATATATCCACCACCAATCCGAGTTCCTTGCTTATTAGGTTTGTTTTCGGGATCCATCCAGATTCCGATTCGTGTTTCCTTGCCGGAGTCGGGTAGCCACGCTCCGTTTAGGCCCAAAATTTTTCGAAAACGCATTTTTCGAAAAAATTTCTGGCTATCCTATTTTTAGGTGTTTCTGAGTGTTTTGAGACAGGTGCCATTATAGGAAGTTTTTTTTGACCCGTTTCCAGTTTTTGGGTCCGGGCAGTCAAAAAAAAAAAATTTGGTCAAAAAAATTTCGTGCCCATCCTGTCAGTTTCAGCTAAGAAGAGTTTTGAGAC
>NW_021296945.1:0-2670 GCF_002162155.2 Triticum dicoccoides | reverse complement strand
TATCGTTACCTCACAAGTTCATTTGTGGGGAGGTTTGATTTTACAACTTCGCGTAATTCTCCTTCAGTCATGTTTGACCTTTATGACAAATCTTATACCATGGACTTAGAGGATTTCACTCTTGCATGCAAACTTCCATCTTGGGGTAGTATCAGGGATCCCCGTAAATCTGAATATAGAGACTTTCTTGCTAGAATAACTGTGGGGGAATCTAGAGATATAGCGCAGGCCACTATAGGGAGCATTCACTTTCTTGCTATACATTATTTTGCTCTCTTCATTGGTAGATGTAGAACTGCTAAGGATGAAGCATGTCACATGTGTGCCCCTGATCTCAGCATTCTTAGAAGTGCTGTGTTAGGAGACCAATCTTATCATATGGGCGCCATTGTAGCTCATAGGTTGCATCAGAATAGGCATAGCGGAGATTTCTTTGGAGGAATTTATGCAACCTGCTTAGCTATTTTTCTTGATGTAGACATTCGTGAGGGTGATATGGAGTTACCCTCTTCTTATTTAGATCTTGATCCTATGTTTTCCCACCAGTTCATTGAGAGGACTGGACCACCTTACCAGTACCGACTAATCTTCAACAAACGGCATGTGGTCCGTGTTGCTCTTCCTGCTCCTACCTTCTTTGATTTTCAGGCGAGAGGAAGATATATTATTACCAGAGAGGAGGCAGATGAGTACGAAAGGGGAGTGGAGGCTGCTCGACTCCACGCTACAGCTCAGGCGGCGATAGCCGCTGCGACACACTACGACCCCAGCTTCACCTACGGATATCCGCCAGGCCACCCCTGGCAATAGACCTACTTAGGCCAAAAGCCTAAGCTTGGGGGAGTACGTATTCCCACCGACATTACATTTATGTTCACACACACTCATTGCTAGATGTCGGTGCTCATACTTTTTCACTGTAATATCCATGCTAGTTTATTTTTCTTTTTCCTGCTTTCTTCTTGTGTGTTTGTTAAACTTTAAGAAAAATTAAAAAAATTTAGTTAGTTTACTTTTCATGCTTGTAGTAGAATTAAAAAGAAAACCCAAAAATATTTCCCGTTCTTCTTTTTACTTGTTGGGAGCTTTCCCGTGTAAATAGTTTTTATTTCTTTCTCGTGCAAATGCTTAGTGGCTCTTATATGCATGATTGATTATTTAAACTTAGAGCCCATATTACTTGTCTTCTCTCTTGAGTTGAATGCTTGCAGATTCCAGCTTAGTCCAATGCGCGTGCACTCTTATTATTATTCACACCGTTCGGTCGTGTAAGTGAAAGGCAATAATGATGATATATGATGGACTTATTGGGAAGAGAAAAGCTGGTATGAACTCGACCTCTCTTGTTTTTGTAAATATGATGATTCATCATTCTTGATTTAGCTATTATGAAGTAAACATATTTGCAATGACATTTAGAGATTATAGTTGCTTGTGCCATGCTTGATTAGCTATGAGTTATAATGGTTTACCTTGTGTGCCAACATGCTATTAGAATGATTATGATGTGGTATGATGGGGGTGGTATCCTCCTTTAAATGATTTGAGTGACTCGACTTGGCACATGTTCATGCATGTAGTTGAATCAAATCAACATAGCCTTCATGATATTTATGTTCATGGTGGATTATATCCTACTCATGCTTATATTCGGTGTAAATTAATTTTAACGCATGTTTATGACTGCTGTCGCTCTCTCAGTTGGTCGCTTCCCAGTCTTTTGCTATCCTTCACCTGTACTAAGCGGGAATACTGCTTGTGCATCCAAACTCCTTAAACCCCAAAGTTGTTCCATATGAGTCCACTATACCTTCCTATATGCGCTATTTACCTACCGTTCCAAGTAAATTTGTATGTGCCAAACTCTAAACCTTCAAATAAACATCCTGTTTTGCATGCTCAAATAGCTCATATGTCAACTAGAGCTACCCTTATCTTCCGTGTTAGGCGGGTTATTCTCAAGAGGAGTGGACTCCGCTCCTCATTCACGAGAAAATGGCTGGTATTCGGGATGCCAGTCCCATGCTTTATGCAAACTAAATCAAAATAACTGCAAACAAAACTCCCCTTGGGACCTGTTGAATGTTGGAGGCACTCGTTGTTTCGAGCAAGCCATGGATTGATGCTTGTGGAGGAGGGGAGTATAAAGTTTACCATTCTATTTGGGAACTGCCTATAATCTGTTTAGCATTGAAGATATCGTCGGCTTTTAGTTGTTATGTTGACAATGAAAGTATGCCGCTCAAAATATAATTTATCTCTATTTTAAAACCGAGCTCTGGCACCTCTACAAATCCCTGCTTCACTCTGCGAAGGGCCTATCTATTTACTTTTATGTTGAGTCATCACCATTCTTATTAAAAAGCACCCGCTGGAGAGCACACTGTCGTTATTCATTATTATTGGTTTATATTGGGTATGATTTGACTAGATCTCTTTTACCATGAATTACAATGTTTAGTCAGTCCTTGATCTTTAAACGTGCTCTGCATTTATGTTTTGCAGTCTCAGAAAGGGCTAGCGAGATACCATTTTGTTATATCATGTTATGATTATTTTGAGAAAGTGTGGGCATCCGAGTTTTATTATTATGGCTCGCTAGCTGATTATGCTATTAATATGAGTAATTGTGAGACCTACGTGTTATTGTGAGTATGGTTAGTTCATAAT